>NC_080639.1:22547274-22612274 GCF_027579445.1 Ammospiza nelsoni
TATAGGAGTGATATATATTTTTTCTTGAACTAGTCAAATAAGGAGAGGAAAAATTTAAACCAGAATTTACTGTTCTTTCACCATGGCTGCTCACCTTCTCACAAACACATTTCCTCAATGACAGAATCTGGCTCCTTAGTTTAATGAATATACTTATGGCATTCCAGCTAAACTGACCACTTTCCAGTTTATCACCTTGAAAAAATGAAAATTTTTTAGTTAGTTTATATCTATGAAAAGGCACATGACTCAGCTGCACGATCATCTTTCCTGAAGAAGGAGACATTTTAAATTCAGAGAGAAGGCACCAAATTGCTTTCAGAAATTTATCTGTAGACATTTTCATACTTATAATAAGCTGGAGTTTACTATGAACAACTTCATCTTTTCTCTGCTCCCTGAGTGCATGAGGAGCCTTCTGTCTGCAATTCTCATAGAAGTAATTTGGGCTGATGGCTCTCAGTGCTTCCCAGAATCACCCTCCAGTCCCAAGACCATATCTACAAGTTGTAAGTTTTGGCTGACGCATGTATGTGCCCACAAAGGACAATGATCTGGTGTGGAACAATCAGGTTTCCCTAAACCTGTGGAAGAATAAGAATAATGGTTTTTAGTATTGCATCTAATATGCATCTAGTGCAGATATTTTTTCTAAATTCAAAACTAGCTCCACACAAATCCAAGATATAAGTTGTTTTGTTGAAATGCAAACCTGAATGACTGGTAAATCCTACTCTCTAATTTTTCCTTTGTTATAGGATTTTTTTTTTCTCATTTGTATTTTACATCTTGAGTCATTTGTACAGATTCAATACAAAATAAGTAACAGTAAGCTTTTAACTTAAAACCTTGCCAGGTGCCATATTTTATTATTTTCTTTTTATATGGATATTACCTATTCTTCTAACAATTTAACTAGGCGTTCCATTAAATCTCTGTAATGCAATTAATGTAGATGGAAACAAATTTTCCATGAACATGGAAATACCACGTTCAGAATATTTAGTTTAAAACTGCCTGTAATTTGATGATAACATTGTTTACCTTCATTCAGACCTGTGATTATATCTTTATTCAGTAGTTTTGTGGGTTTAAAAAAGTTGAGTCTCTTTTCTTCTTTTCAGCTTGTTTTCAGAATTTGAAAAACGGAGATACAAAGGGAGCTGTGGCAGCTGAATTCTCTTTCATGTGTGTCCAGTCCAGGTGAAGCCCAGCATAATGTACTGTAATATGTCTCTTCAATTCTCTGATACAATGACCTGTGCATCCTCTAAATCCCCCACAGAATGCGCAGACACAGACTGATTGAGGTGAGTATGGACTTAAGTATATATATTGTTCTTTGAAGCTCTGAGGAATTGGCACTTTTGCCAAATGTGAGATGATGTGGATTGTAATCTATTGAGATATGAGTTCAGACTGGGCCCTGTTATACATTGTAAGAATAACTAAAGATTTGCCTGGAGTAAGTTTTGTGGTGAGTTTTTGTTTGCCTTTTTCCTTTTCTTCCTCAAAACAAACAAATGAACAGAAAAAAAAAAAACAACCCACCCCCTTTTTACAGTTTCTGACACTGTGCAGTTCCACTAGCAACAGTAATCATGAAAGTGCCTTTGTGGAAAGAGCCTCTTGGTGGAGGCTGGGGTAACATGGTACCAGAAATCCCAGCCCCTTCCTCAGGCCTGTGGGTGCAGCTGTAGAGAGAAACTGGTAAAAGGCCTGCACATGGGAACCATGGATTTTGCACTCCTGATAGTGCAGACTTTAAAAAACAAAAAATTCTGGCAAAGAAGAATGAATATTGAGCATAGATGCTCCCAAATTATAGCTCCTAGCTATTTCAACAAGATCACCTTTCTAATGTAATTGGATGAGAATATTTTATTTTCTTTTGCCCTAATAGGAAAGGAGTAGGGCAGCAGTTTGTCTTATAGGTCTTGGTGACAAAAGAGTATTTTAAATGCTTGGTCTTTTGTTCCATAATGAGTGAGAAACAAGAGGTTTAACACTGTAACAGAGCTAGTAGTAATAGCAATTAAACAGCATTTTTATTAATCCCCCAACGTTTCTATTGGAATCAAAAACTTAATCCTGGTCCTAAACTAATATGATTGTGTTGTGAATGTGTACCTCTCTCTGTCTCCCTGTCTGGTGCACAGAACTCCCCTTGCTCCCCTTGTCTTGGCCCTCCTAAGGAGCTCATTGCTGTCCCTACCTCTGTGTCAGCCTCCTTCGTAAAATACCCCAGCTAACACCTGGAAGGTTTTTTCTGCTGCACTTGTTGCCAGTAACAGCATTCCTGCCTCTCAGCTTCGCTGGTCCCACAGCTCTGGGGCTGCCCTGCCTTTGGCTGTGCTTGGCTTGGCCTGGGAGAACCCCCCAGTTCTCCTCCAGTTGTCCCCAGGTGCCACAAGGCTGGGAGGCTGATGCACCTGCTGCTTGCCTGCTCTCAATGCTATAGTCATAACTACATAACCACAGGCAAATATATCAGGGTCTTAAATGGTTAAATGAATAAAATTATCACAGCAATTCTGTGGGTCTATAAAAGAAAGGATAGAGTTGAACATATGGCTCTTAAGGAAGTTTTGGGATAAGAAAATTTGTCTAGGATTGCGAAGGCTCCAAGAGATTCTTTCACTTATGAATTCTTACTTCAGTAAAATAATTTGAAATTTTCATACCTAACTGAA
This sequence comes from Ammospiza nelsoni, assembly GCF_027579445.1. Lineage (NCBI taxonomy): Eukaryota > Metazoa > Chordata > Aves > Passeriformes > Passerellidae > Ammospiza > Ammospiza nelsoni. The sequence goes on from NC_080639.1 coordinate 22,549,968, forward strand.
TTTAAGTTTTACTAAATTCCAGATTTTTATTTTAAATATAAAAATCACAGCTTAAGAATTTAACATTTGGATTATTGTTTTTATATTAAAAAGTCAGAAAAAAAGAGATAGATTTACATGAATTTCCCACTAACATATTTTATTGAAAACAAATTCTTAAAATATTCTCAACTGCAACTTTTGCAATTTTAATCAACTTTAGTCAGGGTCATTCTGTAATCTAAATTTTTAGGCAAAATTATTTTTTTCATTCAGCACTTTAAATGGAAATCTAGAACACTTACATCTCAGCAGTAACCCAGAAGAGATTGCTTGTTGATGTTTGGGTTAGCGGGAATAAAACATCCAGAATGTTTTGCCCTAATTGGCTGGGTTTGTACTAACACATGTGTGCTACAATGTTCTAAAATATCTTACCACAATTCTTAAATACATTTCAACAAATCTGTTTGAACTCCACATTTCTGCTGCAGGCAGAATAGTGGCTGTTGGTTTTATGTTAGACTCTGAACTCCTTGCCAGGCAGATTTCAGATTTCAGGAAATGTCCTTCACGCCAGTACCATCCACTTCCAGACCCAGCTTTGGGGACAGTGGGAAATTCTCTGCCAACACACGGACAACCAAGGTGCAGGACCCACTCCGGAAGGCGGAGGTGAGGACCTGGACCTGTAACAATAGCCCGTGTGCACTCATGTTGGTGTGCCAGGGTACCTTTGTCTGTGGTGGCATTCACTGGTTACTTTAATAGCTAGCCCTGATTTTCCAGAGAATGGTTTGTTTTTATGCCCTTAGAGCTTTTTTTTTAAGAGTTCAGGGATTGTGATGTAATGCAGGACTTTAAGTATGTGTTTCATTCAGCACTCAAAATTAAAGCTACTCACATGGCTTAATTCTCTTCCAGTCACAATCCTAGCCTTTTTGGAGTATAAAATTAATTCAAACAAAGCTGGAGAAACCTGAGTGAGAGGGACCTGTTTTGCACAGCCAGTGATGTCCTCAAGCTAGGTAGCTTGTATAGCTGCTTTTTCCTTATGTAGATATTTTGAAAGCAGAATCTGTTTTCCTTCTTGCAGAATCCAGTTAGCAACCAGTGTATTTACAGTTTCAGCTTGTGAGAAACAAGGCTTACATCTATTAATTTTGTATCTCTCTTTACTCATGTGGTTTCCCCCTGAAATCTAATGAAAGCATCCTTTAAACTTTATTGTAAAGATTTAGATTCAGTATCTTTAATAGAGAGATACTGAATTTGGGTCTTCATGTAGCAGAACTCAACACCTGGAGAGTAACATCACCAAATGCTCACAAAATTGGTGAATATAAGAGCAGTAAAAACCATCAGTATTCAATTGAGCACAGTAGCACAGCATTGTCTAATGCAATAAGAAGCCAGTTGGGAAAATACATGTCCAATTTTTTTGGTATTTGGATACAGAAATGCAGTGGTAAGAGCTGAGTTTCAAATGTCTTTCTCAGCTTAAGAAAAGGAATGATAAAACAGGGTTGAGAAATCTCCTGCTGACTTTCAAATGTAGGTGTACAGGGGAAATATATCTGCTTGACCAATGACCTTACCTCTCTATACACACCAAAAATTGATCCTGTGATATCAGCACATATTCCCAAATTTGTCGAAAACAATTTCTGGGGCTTATATTTTACTCTTAAGGAGATATTAAAAATGTATGTTCCAAGCACTTCTGTAGCACTCAACCAGGATGTTGTCAATGCCATCATTTCATGGCTTAGGCCAGTCTTGTATGACTTGTCAATATTCCTGCTTCAAAATCTCCTTCACTGAAAGTAGCTGCAGCTCTGGCAGGGTTAGTAAGGCTGGATGCCAATGCTGGGTGACAGGCAGTCAAATGTCAGAATAGCCCATAGCCACCACTGACTTCCATCAAGAGAAGATTGATGCCAGGTTGTAGCTCTGTTTTCCAGCTACCAAGCACTCCTCAATTAGTGAGCAAATTGCAATCTGGTAGAAAAGAAAAAGAGTCAAGTTAATGCATCCTTCTTTGTTAGACTACTGCTGTGTCTCCACTTCTGCTTCCTGCTAAAACACATGCTTGAAAAGCGCAAGCCAACAAATACACTTCCTTAAAAGCTGAGCATACTTTGTGCTGTGAATAGAATAAAAATTTCTCCTGCTTCCTGTCCCAACAGCCCCAAACAAACAAACATTTTCTCCTCCTTCAGCAGCCTCTATTGGCACTTGTGAGGGGAAAAGAGTTTGTACAAAATCAGTCATAGGTTGCAAGAACATAGATATTTAACCTAAACCCCAAGTGTGAGATAACCCAACCCAGCTGCCAGTCAAGTGCTCCCTTTCCAAATCGAATGGCTAAATAAGATTGTTGAGAAGGGTTACAAATACATCGAGGATGAAGAAGTGATTGTGGGACTATAATGCCAGTATATAACTAGAAGAGGAAATCAAAAGCAATTATAAGATATCTAGAATATTGCTACCTTTTTAACAATATTTATTTAAGATAATTCTTAAAGAGTAGGCCAGCTGAAGCATAATCATCCATACTATTCACCCTATGCAAGGAGGTGAGAAGGAGCAGCTCTGGTACTTTTCCAGAGTGTAAAAGCTGTCCTTGGCTATATCTTCTGCAGCACTTTCAGAGGAGTGTGTTGACCAACAGAAGTTAGATGAGATAGTTGTGGGCTCCCTCTCAGTCACTTCAGACTCAGTAGGTCAGCTGTGCAAAGCATTTACAAGCTTTCCTCCAACCTGTCAAACACCTGGATAGTAGAAAACCACAATAATAAAAAAAATATATAAAGTAAAGCAAAAATTTATTGAAAATGTGGACAAATAAATTATTGCATGTAAATAATTTATCCCAAGGCACCTGCTAACATGGTGATAATTCTTCACCAATCATAGAGCACCTGAAGGCAACAGAGCTTTTGTTTCATACAGGCACAGCATTTTTTTGAACCTGCTTTTTTCTGCATTTATTTTAGAGATCAGGTCTCCTGTTCCCATTGTCCTTTTGATTGTAGGCAGCTTGACCACCAGTGCCAACAGCTGCTGCTGCAGGGAGGCTTCCCAAGAAGAGCCAGAGGGGAGAGGTGGAGAGCTGTGGGTGAGGAATGGGGTTGGGGGTCTGGGTAAAGCCCTTGCTGTGGGCAGGACTCAGATGAGCGTTTCCTGGTAAAAGCCAAAGCTGGGCCACAGCACCAATTCAGGGCACGTGTCAGCAAATCAGGATGTGGCAAAACTGACCTCAGGGCCACTGAGATGTGGCCCAGACAGCAGTAAAGCAGCAGTAAAGCAAATGCAGTCTCAGTCTTCCATGGAATTCAACAGACTGGATAAGTTACATGGTCCAAAGGCGATCCAGAGGTGGCCTAAACCATGATCTGCTTCAGGTTTTGTGAGATTCTCTGTAGCTGGGACAATCTGAGTATCTACAGAGGATTCTTTCAATAGACTGCTGCTTGTAGTTTTTCACTGGTTTGAAAGGCTCCAACAGAATGACGGAATTTTGGGCAGATTTCTGGCAAAATGTACATGTGTAAGAAAAGTGTAACTCCTTTGGGACTCTGCACACTGCATATTGCCATGATCACTAGTGTGGGCTGCATCTGTGCAAGCTTGGCTGCCGGAATGCTCTATTTTATTATCATATTGTTGTGTCTGGAAAACATTAACAGGTATTTCTTCTCCCAAGGACTGTATTTAGCACCAGAAACTCATTTTACCACAGGGAAAGGGAACAGGTCAATTATTGTACTCCCTGTGGTAAGTAAACTGATTTTGTTTCATTTTTGGTTCCTAATATTGAAATCTGAGTAGTGCTCACATGTGTGGGAGCTCCCATAGAGACAAGGATACTTTGCATATATTCCCCACTGGATCCATTTCCCAAATTCAACTCTATGTCATCTCTATTTCTTTTGTAAAAGTAATGGTTTTACTTTGATTTTACTGTCTCTTACTCCTGTACCAATACTACCACTTACAGTAAAGCTCAGTATTTGGATATACAAATTCTGATATGTAATGTGTGTTGAAGACACATTTTGAATAAAAGAAAAAGAGGTCAGCTAATCATTTTAAGCCTCCTCATGACCACAGCACCTAAGTCTTCATCAAGGCAACAATTTGAAATGTGCTGTATATTTTTGCTAGGTTTTCCTGATCATGAGGAAAATGTTGTACACCTTAGAAGTTAGTGAGCCTTTTCATTAGTAGCAATAAAGAAATTGCAACTATCTAATTATATTTATGAAAAACACACATAAAATTTTCCAGTGAAGTGAAGCAGAGTTGCATGACAAAGCACAACTTTCTTATATCATTATATAAGAAAAGAATTTAAATTAGCAAAACTTGTTTAGACGCCTGGGTGACCTCTGCAAAAACCTGCCATTGCCATAAAACCCTCTAGCCTTGGTTGTTCCTAGGGAATGGGTGGTGCTGGAAGGTGCCACAGAGGCAGTGCTCCCCATCAGCCCCCTTGCCATCAGTCACTCAAAGCTCCTGCGTGGCCGGTCTAGTGACGAGTGAACTGAGGAGAGATGAGATGCAAGTTTCTGGTTTTACAAATGAAGAATGAAATTGGATGCATTTCACCCACTTTGCAATCAGCCATTATGTATATGCCTAGATTGAACAACTAATCTGGTAGTTTTCACATCCAATCATATTAATGAAGTAGCAGAATTACTTGTGTGATTCTGTACTACAGTCAATTTAGTAAATAGATATGAAGGAGAATAAAATACATAAATTTTTATAATACTCTTATAATTCTGTAGGAATTAAACCAGTAAAAAATGTAGATTGAACTTTGTTTTAATTGGTTTATGTTTAAAGATTCTTTGATCAGCGATAACAGTAATATGTATTAACATGTTGCATTTTAAAGTGACGCTGCCTTTCATTAATCAAGTGTCTGTATGGTTGATTAATTTGAACAAGGTTTAAATTGCTATGAAAATTTATCATTCATAGCCATGATCTCCATTTACATATATGTTAATTATTGTAAATGTAATCTTTTTCTGAATCCTCTGGGCTGCATACTAAAAAGACACAGTGATCACAGGGAGTGACTACTTTTCTATTACAAAGTGAACTCTTACAGTATTCAGTAAAGTCTGTTTCAGTTGTCAAAGATAGACTCAAAACATTAAAACATTTTATGCTAAAGGCAAGTTCAAATACTGTAGATGCTATTTCCTTTTCAAATTATTTCTTTATTCAATGGCTGGAACATTTAAGAAAATGAAACTAAGCACTACCAGCCACTATAAAATTAAGTTCTGTCTCTATGGGCTTTTTTCCTTGCTACTCTGAGAGTTTCTCATAGTAGCTACATTATTAATAATCATGAGAGTGGGGTTTTCCATATGTCTTTTGAAAAGAGTGACTTGAAGAAGTTACTAAGCCAAAAGAACTCTTTGTAGAACAATTAGATTGAGTTAAATTGCATAAGACAGACATCACCAAGGTTTATAATCTTTTAGCATGACACAGAAAAAAATCTCTTCACACTGGCTGTAAAATAGCTGTACCAGAGCTCCTCACACACACCACACTGATGCATGTGCTTAATGCAAATAAACACACTTGCTGTGCTCTCTTCAAGCTCTCTGGCTCAAGGAGATGACAGTCATTTGTCTAAAACTTATTACATTTGACACAGTCAAGAATTTTATCAAGGTTTAAAGAGAGAAGGTATTTCACAGAACATCTCCTGCAATATTACAGAGAAAAAATGCATTGGCAGGAAATGGATTTCAGATACAAAGCATAAAATAGTTCTCTTTCAACAAACAACTACTACAGCTTTTATTAAAAAATGCATATCAATAGAAACTAATTATTGCCCATTAAATTACACTCTGGGTGTATTGCTATTAATTCCTTTTTTGCATTCACAGAAACTGACATTCCTTCTTTTTTTCTTCTTTTTTTTTTTTTTTCTTCAAATATCCAGGCATATTTTATTCAGAAATGACTTTAAAAATATCAGAATTGCAAGCAGTGATGTGACCAGACCCTGTTCCAGGAAATATTTCAGCATATGCTTATTTTCATCTTTGCTAAGACAGTATATCTTCACTTACTTATCTTTAGTGTATGGCCTGGTTTCTTCTTCCAGAGGGTGTTAAATTGTTCCTTACACTTTTTTTACTTGTTTCCAAAGTGGTTTTGTTATTTTAAAATTTTTTAAAATGAATCTTTTATTACATAATTGAAAAAAGAACCACTCCTAGGTGCAAAGAAAAATTTCCTTTATTTTCATTATTTTTTATTATTTTATGTTTAAATGGTTCATATTTACATAATACATGCACTGCAGGACCAGCCTCATTTCTCAGTCACAATTTAATGCAATTAAAATGTTTATGTGGAAGCCTTTGCAAGCATAGCACCTTTGTACTACCTGACTGAGCAGTTTTAAAGATACTTAATTTGCAGTTTTCTCTTAGACAGCTTGATAATGAAATATGTTTTTGTGGTTTGGGTCCCAAGTCTGTAAATGGATAAGATTGATGTGAAAATCACATAAATCTTTTGGCATAAGCACGCACACAGATTTTGGAGTGTTGCAGCCAATATCTAGAAGAAAGTATTCCTAAACACATATCTTAATGCAGAGTTTTGGTGTAAAATTTTACAAGATCTGAATGGTTTGCTGAATTCTGAGCTGAAAAAGGTCACTTTTTCCCTCCCCCATAGTCATGGTGGCTATCCTGTCATTGTATCTTTTGGGACAGATTATTTGAAATTCATGGTTATCTGAATTGCTTTTTTCTCCCATAAGTCTGAAATATGCACAGTATTCACATTTTGAAGAGATTTTGGTGCTGTTGGATGGATCTGTGTGTCTGCAATGGTACCCTGGGTGTTGGTGCACTGATAGGGGATACACAGTTTGTACACAGATAGAAACACACACACACACACATATATATATAGCAGCTGCTATATATAAGTCTGGGAAGAGGCATAAACCAGGGTTTGTTCACAGTACAGGAATAGGGATGCACACAAGCAAACAGTTCAGCAAGTGAAGAAGAGAAGATTACCTTTCCATAAGGCATGTTATCACAACTCACTGCTGTGGAACGAACAGAGGCCAAAATTACAAGGGATTTAAAGAAAATTACATTAATTCATAGAAGAAAAGACAAAATCTCAGAAGTTGTTAGAAATATTTCTGGGATTTTTGATTTAGCAGGCCTTTGAATAGTTGTTTGGGGGCTGGAAGGATATGCCAGCTTGCTGAGCAAACTAAACCATTGGGTCTCTGCAGTTGTTTTGAATTTTATTTATATATTTACTAAATGAAGAATTTGGTTTGTATTTATTTAAATCATTTATGTTCAAATGTGATATATGGGAAATTTTATTCAAACAAAGATACTTCTTCCTAGAAAACAAATTATTTCAGCTGAAACTTTCTAAAATATGGGACTAAAATGTTAACAAGCTTGAGAAACTTCAGATCATTTGGTAGAAGCCCAGTGAATTAAGAATAAATTTAAGCAGGGGCTTGCAATAAAGTACCAATTTTACTTGTAGCAATGTCTGACTCTCAATTTTGCTGACATGTATGTGTGTTTGTGTGTGTGTATTTTAGAGGATACACTGTATGCTTTGGTTGATAAATCTGTAGTCAACTCAAAGGATATAAAAACACTCAGCATGTTTTAAATAGATGTACAGTAAAACCAAGGTCTGAATTCTTTTTTGTGGAATAAGTCTGGTTTTAGTTTACAGAGGTGGTGGGACAATGATAGTGACTTACATAGTTAAGCAAATGATTCAGTTTCAAAGCCTGTATATGATTCTTTTTATATCCTGCAGACAGAAGCTGATGGAAGCATCCTGGTGATTTCTGAGTTTAAGGTAAACAAGCCCAAAACAATTTTGATATTTAGGATAATTTGTGGATGTCTGTTTGGAGCCTAATATAGTCTCATAGCAAGGGGGGGTACAAAGCAAAAATTAGTATACAGTTCAGCTGTGCATGTATTCTGTCACAAAATATTTCTCCAGTTAAAATACAGTCAACTTACAATTTTCTGTACCTGCATTGCATAGATTTCATCTACAGCAACCCCAATAACTTAGTCCAGACTGTGATCTATGACAGAAGCTGCCATTTGAAGAGGGATTGGTATATTGGAGGTGGACTTGTGGAAAACTCAGCCTTAACAAAGGGGAAGGCGACCCCATCAAGTTTTTTTTGCTTTCTGTGCTGGAGAAGGAGAAGTTACTGGAAGGAGGAAAAAAAGAAATTATGTGAGGGAGTGGGACATCTGCAGCATCCTTTTTAATGAAAAGAAGCAGGGTAGGTCACACGTGCCTCTACGAGAGAAAGGCAAGGCGCAGGAGTAACGTGAAGTTTTACATGCATTGCTAAATACATGGGGACAAAGGACCATATGAAAGATGCAATACATAAAAGGAACCTGCCAGACCTCATGGCAGCCTCAGTACAGAAGTGTTGGTGTGAGCTGGTGCCCACCTAATTGGTGTGAGTGGCAGATAACCCTGGGAACTAGAGCATCTGAGGAAAAACAGATTATTTATGGGAGCAGGTTAAAAGTTACTATGTAGGTCTGCATCAGGCTGCAGCTCCATGGCTGCTTTACACCACTTCCAAAGCCCTTCCTGCAGCTGTGTGCCTCACCTTTCCCTAGTGCTGAGCTAGCAAGACTGGAGCTGTGGGAGGAGAGGAGGGAGAGGACAGTGCTGAAATCAGAGGGGCCAGTAAACACCTGAGCAGCTGGAATGTGCTCTCTTGGCTGGAGAGCAAGTATGGCAAGCAAGGAGGTATGTTCATCTCCTCAACCCACTGGTTCTGTATCTCCTGGGGCCTCCAAAGAACCCTTTGAATGCACTTACTTGAAAAGTACTGGGCTGAAACAGCTACTATGTTAAAAGTGGGTTTTTTCTAGTTTTCTCTTTTTAAGATAGAACCTACTTTAGCTCATATAAGAATTTGGGCCTTGTTTTAAAAGCTAAATGCAATAAACCTAATTAATCTGTTTATGTATATCCCTATAAAATGGGGAAAAAAAGAAAAAAGTCCATCATCTGCATTCTAGATAATCCATGTAACATTTAAAGATACATTGCTTTCAACACCATCCTTTTGTTTAATAGAAAAGGATGCTGCTTTCTCTGACTTAATCTGAATAAACATCTCCATTGTTTCTGTCAGCTAATGATCACTTCCAACATTTTCTTGACCAATTTGTTTTTCCAAAGGGAAAAATAAAAAAATATTTAGCCACAGAAATCAGCAGAGGGATTACCTATTTCACCTCTTTAAAGCCTAATTTCTCCTTTTAAAGGGTAATAGTCTCAGATTTCTAATACAACCCAAATATTGGATTGCTTTGGCCTTCTCCCAGACTCTGAGAGAGTTATCACCTGAGCTGGAGTGCGCCCATGCACCGCATTTGGCTGGGGCAGGGCGCCGTTCTGCCGTGCTGAGCAGCTGCAAAATTGGGCCCTCACAAGAGAAATTACTCTGGTGGGCAGCCGGGAAGAACAAACCCTGGGAGCTGCAGCTCCAGCCCCACGGTGGCACCGTGCTCAGCCCTGCTCTGGTCGCTCAGTGCGGTGTGGGCGCCTCCAAGGCCCCCAGCGCTCCGAGGGACGGAGCCGGCGGCAGAGCAGGGCGGGCATGCACCAACACCAAAACAAGGCCAGCCTGGCCCAGCTGCAGGCCAGATCACTTGGAGAGTGTCCTTTCAATAACGACTCGCAAGCTTTCAGACTTTTATTCAGATTATTTGCATTTGCAGGCAGTAATAAGGGAATTAGTTTTGTCTTCTGCTGGTATTTAATTTTTTCCTATATACCCACATTGTCCAAGAAGATTCCCTTTCCCTCCCAAATAATAATAAAATCTCTGTACATTGTTCAACCCTACTTTACATATTTTTCTCTTCTAGGACATCTGTACTCTGCATACTTTTGCATTCTCCCCTCACCCTTTTCTTCTCAGCTGCTCCATGTTTTTATGTCTCTCAGGAGGGGTTAATTCTTTACAGCTGCGTCCTGCTTGCCAGGAGTCTCACATGTGCAAATTATTAATCTTTTCTATTGCTACAGTAACTCCCAAGGCTTTAAACACCCCCTACCTAAAACTGGCCCTTTTCCAAAAAAACTTTTCATATTCCCTCACTGAAAGATAATTTGGTCCCCTGCAGGGTTTGCGCTGTTATTTAGCACAATTGCCTAAGTAGAGTCCCTTATTTCCACATAATAATTTACAAATTGGAATTTAATTTAAAAATTTAAACCCCAGAGTATTAAATTTCTCTAGTTCTTGTACAATTGATTTGTTAGTTTGTTTGGGGTTTTGTTTATTTTGGGATTTTTTTAGAAAATGACATTGTTTTATTCTGTTTTGCTTTTAACCTTCAGTTTTGAATAATGTGTGTAGTTTAGTGATTGTAATGATAATGATCTGATATGCAATTTGTAATGTCAACTGGTGCAGCTAGGCTTGCTTTCCATGAAACACAGAAGCTGGTTCTTAAATATGGAATGACTTAACTGACTAAGCACAGAATGTTCTAAATTTTTGTTTAATAAGAGGTCTGGTTATTAACATCTGTTTAGCCCATTTATGTTTTCAATTTGTGATATTAATTTGATGCAGTTGCCCCATGGTTTATATCAGCAATCAGACAGGGACATATAAGTGCAGATATTGTGTGATTGTCACCAGATACAGGTCTATGCACAAATAGCAATCCACTGGTTGTGTGCACACATCTCTGTGTCTACAGGCATACACACTCATTGTTTTGGCCTGGGATGACTGATGAGCTAGCATTTTTTTCTACCCTCTGTCTTTCTCTTTCTGATGTGTTCTTCTGATTTCATATTTATTTCTCAGCTATTGATTGGATATCATTATGACACTTCCAAGCTTCCAAATAAATAATTTATTTTGAAAGTTAGATATGTCATAATAAAGCATTAAGACACTCCAGGCAGTGTATTTCTGGCTGATTATATACCTCCAGTGGTATTATAAGGCACAGGCAGAGGACTGAGTGATTTTAAACACCTGACAAGTGCAATAATCCCCAAGAAGTGCATGGCCTGGAGCATCTTACTGCTGTTATGAAACAGAATTTATAAATAAAAATAAGAAGAACAGCCAAACCTATTTATTTGTGGGGCATTACGACTCTAGAATGACATCACTAAGGACCAATCACTAACTTTGGTTTACACTGATTAACGTAGCATTCATTTCCTAGTGTGAACAATGAACCCAAATATTCCTAAGAAAACATTAAACAGCTTTGAGTTTAATGTGTGCAAAGGAAATGTAAAGGTGGTTTAGTTGCAAGGCAGACACATGATCTGTTTAATATATACAGAAGGCCTCCCTGCAGGCCAATTAAAAAACCTTCCAAACAATGCTGACTATTAATTCACACAGTATTTATAACTCAAGTGAGTTAAATTTTAGCATCTCAGTGAAGAGCTCTGTAAGGAGGAGAAATAGATTTCATTAGGACAATAACCAGATATGAATTGTGTTTTGTTCTGTGAAGTAAATTTTAAACAAACCTTTTAACAGCAAAGAGGTTATGCTGCTTGTAGATTATTTTCTCATTAGGAATAAAAATACTGATAAAGAAGTCTACTTCTGAAAACTTAATATGTGTAGCTTATAAAACTGAAACTCTAAGAAGATGCTGGAGCATGTAGTGGTATCATCAAAGCTGTAGTTGAACAAATACTATCATAAAGAGCAGTTATAAAGAAGTGTTTTGTTTTATTTGTTTTTCTGTTGCATATATAAAAATAGAGCTTCAGAAATGTCATAGTTAACACATTTAACTTCTGGACATTGAAAATCTTCCTTGCCATTCATGGCCTGAGACTCGGTGTAATCAAGGGCTCTTCTATTCTTGTGCATAAGCACAAGCTGGAGTAACTTTCCTCTTTAACTCTGTAGCAGGGGAAATATGCTCAGGTAAAGGGGATCACCCTTAAAATAACATGGGATGTCTGTGATAGAGGTGAAAGTACGGAAAAAGTTCTGTGCTTCTGTAAAGGTAAAGGGGATCACCCTTAAAATAATATGGGATGTTTGTGATAGAGGTGAAAGTATGGAAAAAGTTCTGTGCTTCTGTGCTGCAAATAACTTATATCCTGAAGAAAGAGAAATCTTTTTGCATTATTTTACCCTGCTCAGCACTGGAGCTTCAATGTCTTATGGAGATCACAGAATCATTAGGGTTGGAAAAGATCCCTAAGGTTGTCAATGCCAACCATTAGCCCAGCTACCACCATGTTCACTGCAAAACCACATCCCCAGGCCACATCCACATTCCTTTTGCGCACTTCCAGGGGTGTGAGGGTATTTTGTCGCGTTTACCTGTTGAACAGGTAGTGGGAGGGGATGCAGGTGGCTCCTTCTGCCCAGCACTGGGGTTTGCCTCGTCCTGTGCAGGGTCACTGTGGGTGTGGTGGCGTTGTCCTCCTGGCTTAGTGTCTCCCACCACACAGACACACATGTGCACACCATTTCCTTAGCTTCTTCCAGCCCATAAGATCCAATTAATTGCTTCACATGCTACATTCTTCATAATGAGAGTGGGCCACAAGGACAGTATGCTGGTAAGCTTTTCTGTTCTGAAAGGAAAGTCCATCACTCCCGCAGTGTACCAGTTCAGTGCTGTGAAATAATCCCTGGCTCTTGTTCTACCCTTCCCTTGGGGTATCTGCTCCACTGAATGACCCCATCATGCTCGGTGCATTGAGATTTTGAAACTAGCTGCTAACTACTGTGGATGCATTTCCTGACCTTACTGGTGGGAATTGAACCAAAGTCTCTCAAGTGCTGTAGGATCTAATTAATATGCATCTTATTCCAGGAAAGACTCATTACTTTATAGATATTTATATAAGGGGTATGTCTGCTATAATGGTTAATAACTATGAATAAAGTTTCATTTCTGATAGAGGAATAAAGCTTTTGTTTAGATATGGATTTTTAGTTTTATTAAAAAAATTAGAAAGTATGATTATGATAATTGGGTGAGAGTTCCAAATGGTCACACAAAGTTTTTATTCTTGCCTTTAGTACTAGCTGCTATCAACTCTCCTTCCTCACCTAAAATTTAAACAAGAGGTAGGGAAGAACTAATTTAAAAATTAATTCAAAGCATTAGCAAAGGATCCAGAGGGTCTGTGCTGGATATGGAAAACTTGTAGAGTATGAGAAAGTGAAGTGAGTTATGGGTGACAAGGTATTGAAATAATAAGTGTAAGCAAAGTCCTGTCCTTTCTAAACTGAGAAAAGGCATACCATAGTAACAAAAGCTACCTATGGATCTGGTCTCCCCTGATGTTTGGGAAGTGTAAGGGTTTATTTAGAACATTTGAAAAGCTACTCTGACATACAGCTTTTATGGTAGCTAAAATTTTTGGCAATGCTATAAAGCCTTCACTCCCCAAAGGAATTAGCTGGTGCTGCAGAGGGGACAACCCCAGTGGTTGGGCAGACCAGGCACCTCTACTTACTCTCTCTCAGGGTCAACAGGTAGAAATGACAAAATAACCTCAGTGCTTCAAAATCACATGATTTCAAAGCAAATTTGGAAAATTTGGAGGCTCAAAATTTTTGGACAACCAAAGTTTAATGCTTAGTTATGCTGTACATAATGATTCAGTCATATTGTCAAACCAGAGGAACTGAAATACTGTAAGTGATTGAATGTGTTTTCATAGTAACATTTTACCATGGGTATAACTTAGTGTACTTTAACATGCATATGACTTAAGGTTTCCGTGAAGTTCAGTTTTACTCTATAGAAAATAGTAAGAATCAGAGACAATGCAAATATGGGGTGCAGTCCTGCAGTGCTTGTCACCTTGGGACAGTGGTGACAGTACCAGCAGTGTCATTCTGCTGCAATTGCAGGGGTTTGTTAAACACTGTACAAAAGTTACCTTTTTGGCCACTTCAGAAAGCAGTGATAATTCTTTCCTCTCATTTCATAGTCCACAAGAGCAGAAGTCATCCCAGGGAGTCCTGGGCAGTTTTTTGCCGCATTTATCCTTGTGGAGAATCACAGCACACATGCAAAGAAGATATTTGAATTCATGAGGGACTCCATGGCATCTGTGAACATGTGTGTCAAGGTATGTTAATTTTAAAATGGCAATTGCTCTATCTATCACTCAACAGAGTTATGCAAAGGAGGGAGTGCTTAGGAAGAGGAAAATCCAGGCAAATAAATGAATGTTTAAGGGAGATTTTTATTTTTAAAAAAATGTATACCTTGCAAAAAATAATCCTTGGAGTAACATGACATTCTTGCAGTGCATGGTTTGACAATTAAGGGAAGCTTGAAACTTGGTTTTCTAGGTAGCTGTTGGTTTTGTACTTTGGAAGTGAGGCTTGGAGCACTGTGTGTTTGCTCCAAGCCAGGAGTGCTGCTTTTTTTGACAAACTGTGGCAATGGCAAATTCACATTCTGAAGATGATTGTCCCAGGGATTCTTTGGCTTTTACTGGGCTGCTGAACACTTTCTCTTCTTCATGGTCTCTTGTTCTTATTTGGCCTTGTTCCATGTGGTAATCTCTGTCAGTTCCAGTCTGTGCTCAAACCTTTTCCTGCCTCTGTTCGTGCTAATCCACAGCAGCCAGAGTAGATGGGAATGAGCCAGCTCACTTGTGACCAGCTGCACGGGGCTGCAGTTGTGGGTTACCCATCCTCTACTCGCCCCGATCCACACACATGCTCACAGGCACGTGCTTGTGTTTCCGTGGCACACCCAATGTGGGAGCCTGTTGAGGCTCACTTGGGAAGCATCACAGGGTTGAATGGACAGATATCACAGCCAGTGATATCTGGTTTATAGCTTTATGTTATCTGAGCTCAGCTATTGGAAATCCGTAGCTGCATGCTGTGAGGTAAAGCCAGCAGCATAAGAACACAGGAATGGTCCCACTGCGTTGGGTTAAGGTTCATCCAGTCCAGTTTCCTACTTCTGACAGTGGATGTCCAGTAGACAAAGGCAGCGTGTTGCTACCTCTTCCACTCTCCACTTCCAACAGTTTTCAGCTCAGGATATTTCCTGAGCTGGATGTTTCTTGCAGTAAGCTCCACAGAATTCTGTGTGTGCTGTCCCAACCCTCCCTTGTGACCTCTGCAGTGAATTACACAAGTTTGCTCACTCATGCTCAAACTTTCGTTCTTGAACTGGATTTTGTTTGTTGCTGCCTACATTTCTGAGAATTGGTGAACTGATGCTATGGGAAACCCTTTCACTCTTTCCTGACTGCTCATGGAGGGACTTGAGCATTCTTTCTTAGTTTGTTTTTTCAAACTGAGGAGTCCTTGTATACCCAGTCCTTTGCACTGATATACAATATCCTTACTTTTTTCATTTAACCATATCCTCCTGAAGAGAGACTAGAACTGCAGAAATATTAAAAATGCAAGTGAGTCATAGGTTTATTCAAAGGCAGTGTTTGCTTCTGTTTTATTTCTATTCATTCCTAAAAATTCCTAACAGTTTATTTGTTGCTTTGACTGATAATGAGCACTGACCTAATTCTTTCTTGAATATATAGTATTTTCTACTGTTGAATCACAATTGTCAATTCAGAACCTATTTGCACATATTTGAAGTTTAGAGTTTTTCCAGTGTGTGTAGCATTCCTTTATTCATAGGGAAATTCATCAGCCATGATATTGACCAGGCATGCAGCCTTGTAGGGTCCCTCCCTGCAATTCCTGGCAGTCAGTCATTGTCCTTAATAGCCTATATTTTGTAAATGCAGAACTGTGTTTTGCCTTGATGTAGGTAGTATAGAAGATAAGAAAATCTGTTTCTCTTGTCTACAACCCCTTCTTCCTAGATGCCAAATCATGTTCAACCAGGGTAGTTACAGCCTGCACTTTACAAGTGAGAAACTGCAGGATGGGATTTGCCATATTCAATTATTTATTGAGTGAAAGATCTTTCTGTGGTCAGTCAGCAGCTATGCAAAGGCCGGGTGTCATCTGGCATTTACATTGCAGGATTATGTGTTTGTTTTAAAAGCAAATCTTGGGTATTTTAAAGATGAAAGTACTGTTTCAGCCTTTTCTCTGATACTTATTTCTAGCATTTCCAGGCATTTTAGTTACTTGGAGATGACATCACTTGTTTAACAATAACAAATTGGAGACCATCCTGGGAGTATAACAAATCTATGGAAAGGAGGGGGAATTTCACCCCTAGGTGTTCAAAGTTGATTAGATCTCATTACAGAGTGCCTTAAGTGAAATGGTTTGCAGCTTTGCATTTCTCAGTCTTCGATAGCCTGAAATTTTTGTGTCATAAAACCCACTAGATTTGTGTAGGGACTAATACTCCCTCTACAGAGAGTGAAGCCTTAAAGGGACATTATGTTTGAATTATATTTCCATCCCTAGTGCTGGTTGTCAGCACTTATAAGCAGTAGAGTGGCTTGCTTTCCCTCATCATCCCTTTTTTACAAGAATCCATAGAGGACTTCGGTTTTGGCACCTTTTGCTTGGTACTAAATTCACCTTAAAAAACCATGTCTACACATTGTGGGTTCTATTCATGAATGACTAACACCTCATTTGCACTTGAATTTCATTCAGGTTAAATGGAAACACTGTGCAATGCTGTGGAATTTACACAAATTTTATATCCTTGAATACAGATTGCTGGTAATGAAACCGACACTTTGTTGTGCATATTAAAGATGCCCAGAAGCCAAAAGAGGATGGAGAATAGGAGAAAATGTGATCAGATCTGGCCTGAATGAGCAAAGTGCTCTTACAGAGGACTGGGAAAAGGAAGGAGGAAATCAAAACAATTCTGCAATGAATAGGTGTCCCCTACAGCTCAGGCCTGGGAGCAAATAAAGCTTGGGCTTTTGATGCTGACTGTGTCTGCTTGGACACCTGAGGTTTTCACCCATCTGGGTGGTTGTATTTGTCACTAGGTGGGAATCTGTACTCATCTAAACTAAGTTTCCCACTTCTCATTTGAATTTGGTCTCCTTAGGTGATTGCTGAAGGTGTTTTCCCCTGCCAAGCTTTGTTTGTATCTAAATGTTTTGGGGGCTGTCAGGGCAGGAGAATTCATGAGCACGGAATTTGGAATTTGACTCAAAACCTGCTTTTCTTTCTTGTCCTTTGTGCATTTGGACCACTATGACTTTTCTGCTGAAAATATTAAGCAGAGAGGGCCACTGAATGATCTTTCTTTCATAAGATTTGTCTTCTCTTCCCTTGGCTCATATGATGCCAAGCCCAGTGGCTCACCTGTCTGACACGGATCCACATGTGTGACAGGAATATGAACACTAATAACTACACAATCCTGCTCTGAAATTTATTCAGAGTAGCAACCAGATGCATGTGATCTGGAGGAAATTACTGCACGACATCCTGTGAGCCAGCCTTATCACAGCCCCCAGAACCCTGTGTGAAGGCTTTTGTCAATAGAAGGTAAAAGCCTAGTTGCTTGCAAGAATTTCTAAGGTCAGTAGAGATTCTGTGCTCAAGCTACAGAACCTCTGTCTAATGGTGTTACCAAGCAAGTTAAATTTTTTAAGAAGAGATCTGAGCAGCAGCAAGGGAAGATGTTGGAAACATTCTTTTAACTTTAGCTCAATAGTGTATGATCCCTATATCCACAGTTAGTGCTTAGTTTTGTGCCATGCAGTGTTTATTACAAACAAACCTGAGACTTATGTGGCCTTGTTTTAACTCCCTGCATCTAAGACTAATAAGTTTTGTGCCAGCTAATACTTCCTTATTTACTTATTTTAGTGATTAATATGTACTGGCAGATATCTTTTGTTTTGAGAATGAAAATTGTGTGTCAGAACAAAGAATGATAAGAGAAGTACATTATAACCTGACCACATATTTGAGGTACTCTCAAGGAGAAAACATTCATCAGAAGATCCAGAACCATTCCAGGATAAATCCATGGAAACATTTAGCATGAGTGCATTATTCAGGAATTGTGATGAATATGTATCAGTTTGAGGAATATAACCTGGTCTTTTAGGCTACTGGGCATGCATGCTTTAAGGAGAATTCTCCATGCATCCAGTGCTGCTAATAAAGTAATGTCAACTTTCTGACCCAGCAAATTGCTTGGAGGGCTTATTTCACTGTTTTCAGTGACAATGGCATCTGCCCATGTGTCCAAATGTAATTTTGGGTAACAGCAGCCTTCAGGTACACTTTCCCTACACGACAGAGATCCTGGCTAAAAATTCAGAAGTTTTCTGCTACTGATTGTTAAGTGTTTCTGGTGATTGTAAGTATCTAAAATAACTCTTAACCCACTGGAAAGAGCTGGTGACTGCTCATTATTGTTCAAACTGAACTTCCTTGCACTACATATAAGTTTTCTCATCTCAGAAACTAGTGCAAAGTTTGGCTTCACAGGCACAAATATAAATTAACAAAAGAGAGATCAGGGGAATGTTTAAAAATCTTTTTATTCCCTTGAATACTTATGCCTTCTCTTCAGTCTACACTAGGTCTTTTTTCCATGATACACAATACATCCAATTTTCTCTCTTCACTGGTTAACACATGTGAGAATTATTGTGTGGGAAGAAAAAAAATCTGCTATTTGAATACCAAGTCACAGTAGACAAAATCTGCATTCTGAGTATCTACTCAGGGGACAGGTACTTTCTCCACCTTTCAGAGGCCAGCAATCAACGGTGCAAGTTTTAGGAGTACAAATGATTTTGTATAAGAAATCTTCCTTTATTATTATTTTCTTTTTGTTTCAATTTCCCTGCAGAAATTGATCTGGGTTGCAATTTTAATTTCAACAGGGCTGCTTGGAAAAGCAAATCTGAAAAAGAGGCTGTCATAGACTGCACATCATTATTACAAATTCGTATTTGGGGTTTGGAATTCTGGCTTCTGCAGACTGCAGAACTGGTATTACTAGCTGCAATGATACCAAAGTGAGTTGTAGCCTGTGGAGGTAACATGTCAGGCATGTAATCCTGTTCTTCATTTAAAGTTTCTTTCTTCAGGAATATTAAATAAGTAGAATGTAAACTGTTGAAATTACCACGCATGCTTGGGCAGCACCCTGTATGCAAAACAAGCACTGAAGGAGATGTATGTGACCCCAGCAATCTCTAAAGTTGCTTTCTAAACAACCCTGAGACATTTAGATCAGCTCCATTAAAGACAGAAAGCATTAGAAGGGTAGGAGAACACATCAATATATACAATTTTCAATTAATTTTTTTTTCCAAAGAGGATTTGTTTGTATTCTTGCTAGCCTATCATGGTAACCAGCACGCTACCAGTTGTTATAAAAGTGATAACTTGATGAGCTGTTCAAGCCTGATGGTCCTATACCGGGGAGTTGTAAGTTTCAAGGTGCTCCTCTCTATTAAGGCAAAGAATCATGATCAGCCCAAGCCCAGTTGTCAGCCTCCCCTGTTACCCAGGGCAGTGTGATTGTGCTCCATGGTGATGCAGCGTTGCAATGATTTATATCAAAGCAAGCAAACTTCAAGCTGAATCTGCAAAAAACATAAGGAAGGTCAGTGATAGGAACTGCTATCATGTTGCAGTTTCAATGCAGCTGCAGAGAAGCCCACTACGAGCACTACAAAGCTGAGAACATTTCCCTAGTCTTTGATTTCTGATTTTTGAAAGGCTGTAATGGAGCCAGCAGGTAGTGTAAGAAAATCAGGAAATGTTTGAGCAGACAATATCATATATCTGAATAACTTCTATAGCTTTATACTATCTATACATTCCTTTGTTTTGTGGGAAAACAGAGAGCTGCTGCAAATAAAACTAAGGTCTCTAGAGGATAATTATGTAAGACAGTGATTATGCTCTGCAGCATTTATTTACCTGTCTACAATCATAGGCAGGTATTAATGACAGTGGAAAAAGCAGGCAATGATAACATCAGATGAAGGAAGTATATCAGCATAAGTATTAAAATACCTGACTGGAATCATTCAGTTTTGTGTCAATTAGCAGAGGTGGAAGGGAAAGACATGCTCTTTTCTTCCTTATTTTGCTACATTTTAAAAGTAGGACAAGTAAAATATTGTCCAGCCACCTGATCTTCTTAGATGCATTCTGTTGTTGTAAAGTTACACATTTGTGCCTGAAGACCAAAATGACCATTAGTGCTGTGGATTAAGTAACACAAGACCAAAAACATTTTCTAAGTGCTGTTTCATGATGTGGGGTTCTTATTTCTGGTCTCCACCTTAACTGAATCAGACCAGCAAAATGTGATTTTCCAAATACAACAGGCAGGAAAAGGACAGGAGTTGAGTGGCCTCCATTTCTCCCAGTCTACCCATGTGCACCAGTTCAGCTGTCAGGGAACAGCCTCTCTATATCAATCCTTATTAGTGCCCTGACTATTTGAGATATCAAGTTCCTTTTTACATTGCCTCAGTTTCCACCTTTTCTTTGATTTACTACTCAGTCATTCTCTTTCTAACTTCATTTCAAGGCCATATGTCTGCAACTCCTCTGACATTGTCTTCTTGGAGGTGTCTGAAACTTGGTGAATCTCCAGTTTTATTTCTTGCCTAGCTGATCCAGCTCAGATCTATCATCCATTAGCTTTTTTCCCCCCTCTGAAATGATTCACTTGCAAACTTCTTTCCTCTGAATCAGCCATCAGACACTCGAGAGCCCAAGAAGTAGCAGTAAGCTGCTTTTTCTCATTCTTATACCACTATCTGTATGGTGTAAAATCAGATAGTAAAAAGGGGTGAGGCAGTGGAGGAGACCTTCATCATGTGCCCTAAAAATCTTTATACCAGAAAACGTTATGAGACTGCAGCACATATTTATTGGCATCTTGACTAACTGAATTTATGTTAAAAGTGGATTCTTTACAATGATTCCACCAGAATCAGGATTTTTTAAAATGCTGATCTCATCTTTTCTTTGCATTCAAAGGCATAAGAGAGTATTTTGTGGAACTCTAATAAAAAACATTCTTAGGGCTTGGTATTGCAATTATTGGAAACTGAGGCTGTTAAAAATGACATGACAGTTCTGTATTAGCTAATGGCATATTTTAGGAATGATTCCTTTTTATTCCATAACAATCTCAATATTTACCTCTATTCAGTCTTTTAAATGACATGATAAATTATTGAAGCTGTGTTTTTAAAATATGAGATTTTTTTTCATGCCTTTTATCCTCTGTGAAGTCATTTACCTTACAGGATTCCTATTGTGATTCCTTGTATCCTTAATATAAACTGTTTCTACCAAGTTTCAAGCAATTGGTCCTGTCAATATTATTTCAGGGTTTGTTGGTTTCAGGAAACAGAGTTATCACTGTGAGAGCATTATTGGTATGCTCATTAGGAGAAAAAAATGTGCTTTACATCTGTATTTATAAATTATTCTTTGATCAGCCTGTCAGTACTGTACTCTTAGAACAGCATCAGAGCACTGAAATAGTAATAATAAGGGGAAATAGCAGTATCACCTTTATCCCTTCTAAAAATAGTGCTGCCACAAACGTTAGAAAGGCAGGGCATGGGAAATGCTGCTCGTAGGGAGAGCAGAGCAGCAGCAGGGCTGGAAACACTGGGCTTGGGCTTGCAGGGCTCCTGCCCGCAGTTACCTGGAAAAAGAAATAGCCCAGCCCAAAGTCTGGTTTAAAAAGTCTGTGTTTAAAAACCAGTGAGACCAGGTTCAATATCAGCACTGAAAAAAGTGTGAAAAGGCAGCAAAGTCAGAATGAGCAGATGAAGGGTTTCTGAAGGAGCCAGCTAAAGCAAACTGAGAAGTACATTTACCAACTCTTGACAGTTCTAACTAGAGAGATTTGGAGCAGATAACAAGGAGGTGTTTTTAATATTGTTGAAATATATCACAACAGGAAAGACATTTTGGGAAAATCGGACTCTCCACGCTTCCTTGTCCCCTGCAGAGCAGTTGACATCCAGGGGATAAAGGATGCTGATGAGCTGGGGAAAGGGTGGGGGATCAGCAATGTTCCTTCCTGGTGGAAAAGCAGGCAAAAGCAGTGCCACAGCCAGCCCGTGTGACGCTCTCAGTTCACAGCCCAAGCAAACACCTGCTGAGCAAAGCAGGAATTTCTGGGAGCAGCATTTGCACTGGGCAACTCATGAGCTGATTGCTTGTGTGACGGGAGCATGTGGGGGTTTTAATCACATCTAATAACAACCCAGCTGCCAAAGGCAAGCAAGGGGAAGGGAATCTGATTCTTCTCCACCCAGCATTGTTGTGAAACTAACTGTCAACTTCCATGCTAATAGAGCCAAAACCAGCAGAGCCAGCTTTAAAATGTAATTCTAAGACACAATAGCGTGTTTGGTTTTAGTTTCTTTAATAGCACAGCTAGGAAAGTTGATCCTTCATGGAATACTTTTCTAAAATGAAAAGAACATCAATATTTTTCTTCCAAATAAATACATATTTGAATTTCATCAAGCAGGGTCCTTGCAAAAATAATTACGAAAATAGATATTAGCTGAGCATGAAAAAAGCTACCCCTTGTTTACCTGAATTAGAAAAAGGATGATTAATGGTAATGAACGTGTTACATTACTCATTTGTCAAAAAAGATCAATAATGTTAAATACACCAGGAATGTCACAAAGCTGCCTCCAGTGCTGTGAGAGTTTTGTGAACAATTCTGGTGGAAAACTGTCTGTCAAAGGGGCCACTTCACACACAGAGTTCTGCCTCCTGCTTCCCTCCTACCCTCCTGCTTGGTGCTGAGGAATGACCCCTGCTAACAGGGGGAAAAATAAATCTAGAAAATAAGTATGGTAATTTTTTGCTTTTATTTGGTTATTTTGCAATGCAGATAGTTTCAGGGGGGCAGGTACAGTTACAATTAGGCAAAACGTTAATCCCCAGAAGGGGGGTGGGGGAGCTCATCAGTGATGCCCCTGTGCAGGGAAGGGACTGGGGGCTCCTGCTGGCAGGGCTGCTGCCCCTGCTGGCCCTGCTGCTGCTTGAGGAGAGCGTGACACAGCCCAGGAGGAGAGGCCAGAGCGTTGCTTGTGGCAACACTCTCTCCTTGTAGCTCTTCTGTAATTATTTCACAGTTTTTATGTTTCTGTGTGATGCAATGCAAATTCCTGGAGGCAGCAATACTTGCCATGGAGGACCAATTAGTGGTCATCTCAGGAGAACTCACGTGCTTGTATCCAGTTGTCACTGAGCCAAATCCAGAAATGGTTTATGTGATGAGCAGGGATTGCTTTTCCCATTAAGAGTCTTGCAATACTGGGGAGCAGCAGTATGATAGAGCCTACATAGTAGTTTGAAACCAGATACTTAGAATACATAGTAATTAAATGTGCTCTGACAAGTAATCTGGACAACCTTTTTAAAGTTACTAGAGCACTCACTCTGCAGATTTGAGAACGGATGCCCTTAGTTTGTATAGAGGAGTGGGATAGAGACAAATATAATCTTCCTGATTTTTCACTGATTCCCCTTTTCACCCTGAGCGAGTTAATTTAACCTTCCCTTGGCTCACTTTTCCCACTTACAAATTATGTACATTGTTGTTTAAGTACCTCAGAGAGATATTTCAAATTTTAATTAGTGTTTGTAAAATGCTTTGGGTTATTTGGATCAAAGTGTGATTTATTATTCAGTAATGTATGTTATTGTGTGGTAGGTGTACACTGCATATGCTGCAAAGGAGGGTGGCAGCAAATACACTCATTTTTACTTTGTTATCTCTTTATATAATGTGGGCTGTTAGGTTCCCTTTCTTTGGTTTCATTTCCAACAGGTTTGATCAAAGGTGTTTTGATTTTTCACACTCTTGCCTTTAATAGGTATTCTAGTGCATTTTTATGTGAAAAAGACCTAATCATATGAAGGGAAGACACCACTAATATCCTGACATACCAATACTAATTGGGCATCTCCATATATTTTTACTGAGCTCTTGTTCTATATGGACATGAATATATGCAGATCATATTGGCTAAAGGTCATGCTAGTATGTGAGGTCTGAGTTCTAGGTTGTGATTTTAGCAGAATCCAGTTAGAATCCTGTCCAAAAATGTGCCAAAAAGCTCTTCTCCCACATGCTAGGCCCCAGGAACAGGGAGCACACAGGGAACCTAGGGCTGTGCAGGAGTGGGAAATGAGCCCTTCTAGTGAGATTTGCTTTAAGTGATCCCTGTAAGGAAGACCCTGCAGACTGGAACAAACTGGAGATTGGATCTATATTCTCAGAGAGATAATTTGCCAGTTGCAGTATCTCCATATGAGAATATGAGCTCTAAATCAATCAACTTTGTTTACATTTTAACTAATATGAGTAGATTTCTCTGCAAGTTGTTTTAGTTATGGGTGTTATTCCTCATGTTGGGAATAACAGACCAAGCCAGAAACCATTTCTGAAATTCACTGCAGTACAAACCCACACTTCCAAAGATATCCTACCAACAGCACCACTCAGGTCCATCTTATGCACTTACAGATTGATTTGTTTTCATCTCTGCCCTGTCCATTTGCAGGTTTATTTCCTGTGATAATCCTTCTGAGCCCTCTCCCTCCTTGTTGGCCACCAGCAAGAGAGAGCCAGGGGAAGATGATCCTATGTTTCTAGCTCCTAAAGGAAAACAACCTGTTAGAAATGTGCATATTTTAAGGGCAGAATAGGATATCCAGTTGTGGAAAATGCACAGCACAATCCCTCCTGGAGGAAAGAGAAAACAGACTGCTAAGAGGGAAATCTTCAGGAGAAAACCCAGGGCTTAGGGAAGCTGTGCAGGACCAAGTGGTGGGGAAGGAGCACTTCTGCTTTGCATGATGCTGTGGGTGGATTTGCCTTCAGTTATGCTGAGGCATCAAACACCAGGTTCAGAAAAAGAAAAATAGTATCAAGCTGGCAGGGTGCAAATATAAACTCTTTATAAGATCAAGTGGAAAGATGATGATATGACAGGCACAGGGAAGCTATGGAGAGGCCACAGGGACCTGTGGTGATGTTTGCTGGGCTGCAACACCATAACCCTGCCCTCTCTCATTTTAGAGTATTTAAAGTCTGTAGCAGTACAATTATAGCAAACTAAAACTCAAAGTAACTGCTTTGATTGCGAGGAATTAGATCAACTGCACTGCTTTGAAAGAATTTTAACTGAATGGATGACCTGCATAAAAAAGAAAAGGACAAAATTACTTGATGGTGTTGACCACAAGATGGATTGGAACTCAAACACTATTTCTTACAGGTGAATTTTAATAACTCTGAATTTATTGAAATACATACGTGTAAGTATGTAAGATGTACCTCCATGTGCCCCACAATACATTTAGAAATATCTGTCTTAACTTTGTAAAACACACAAAACTAAATGATTAACAGTGGTTTGAAACAGAGCTGACACTGGCAAATTAGAATAGTAATTCACTATTTCTTAAGACTTGAACTCAATTCTTCTACAAAGAGCTAATTCACTGTATGGAAAAAAGGAAGAATCACTCAGGACTGCAGTGAGGTCTGTAATAACCTTTCTTGTTGTCCCTTTCTTTTCTGTTTCCAAGGTTTTGCTTTTCCATGCAACCCTAAAGAGTGGACACAAAAGACATGTGTTTGCTTAAAAGGTGAGAAATAAAATATATGTCTGGACTTTAAGTGGCTCCACACAGCACTGATTCTTGTGTTTGATTTTCTTACCTGTCTACATACAGCCCTCACTCTGTTCCTCTGCTATTGTGCTCAGTGTCACTTTTGCTGAAGGAAAGTGGCTGAAATGTCGCTTTAACCAAATATCTTGAGATTTTGGAGACAGGTCTGAAACTGAAAAGAGATTGATTCTCATGGGAAAATCGTGTTGTTGGACAAGGAGATGTAAATCACAGCTGGCTTACAAAACAAGTGAGAAAACAGATTTTTTTTTTTTCTTTTTTGTTTTGCTAAATTGACAAAGGGGGGAGGCTAGGCTCTGTCAGGCTAAGGAATCCAGCTTTTCCAGGGCCTGGGCTCCACTGCTCACCTGAATGCATCTGGGAGGAACCCTGCTGCTAGTACCCATCTAACACTAAAGCCGTCATGTGCTTTTTTCTCACAAGCATCTTCCCAACGTGTCTTTGAGATTCCTCAGTTCCCACCAGTACTGTACAGCAACTCTCATCATTCTCATCATTGCTTGTTTTAAGTTTCTAAATAGTTTCTAAATTCCTCCAATGGAAAAGTTTTCTTTTCCATTGGAGGAATTTCCCTGTGTGCAGCAAGGAAGGCATTCTGCACACCTTATAAGAGGGCCAATGCTGAGCTGTGGTCTCTGACAAGGGCTGATCCCACCAGGGGATCAGGAATGGAACTGCCCATGTGGCTGCCAATTCCCTTTGTTTCAGTGGCTCCAGAGACTGTCCCTGTGAATGGAGTTACTGGTCTATATTTAGGGAGTTGGGTACAAAACTCTGGGAGAGAGTTGGGAAGACTAAAGGGGTGTAGAAACCTAGTGCTCAAGAGAAGAACCAGAGGGATGCAGAAGACAGCCCTTCCAGAGCGTCAGGGAATACAGGGCACCAGGCAAGGAGAAGCAGGGGCAAAGCAAGGGGAAATGGAAGGTCACTGGCCTGGGGCCCAGCTGTGACAGCCAACAGCAGAGTGCTGTCCTCACAGATCCCATTTCCACCTGGGAACCAGCGGAGGAGGAGGAGGCTGGGTCTCCGTGCCCTGTGCAGGAGTCAAAAGCTGCATCCTACTGTGGCCAAGGCACGGCCAGCTGAGTGTGGAGCACACCAGATATACTCACCAGAGGACAGAGTGCCCCGTGCCTGTGCCTCCTCTTGGCTCACTCTTCACTTTCTATTACAGCTCTTTTTCTGCGCCTTGCCCACTTAAGGCAGTCATTACTCTTTTTTAATCTCCTAACAATAGAGAAAATTTCACCTTCTGCATTTTATATGGCTCTGTCAGTACCCTCTAATATTTTTGATTTCAAGAGCTTTTTCTGAACCTTTTAATTCTCAAGACTAGAAATCTTATTCAGATAGTAATTCAGTCATCTTTAAAAATCTCTACCTATATATTCACTGCTGTGATCCAGGATATCTCATTCTTCCATTTCTTCCTAAATCTTCCTTTAGAGTTCATTTATTTTTAGTTTTGCCAATAGTAATTTTCTTCAATAGGAAGTTTTTACATGCTGGAGAATAATCTGAATGATTTTTCCCTTTCAGGAAAATTTTGTTTTTCCTTCAAAAGACGGTGGATAGATTTGCCATGAGATGATTCCTAGAGAATATGTGAGAGCATGCTAACATCATCTGACACCTGTCAAACCAGCCATCTTCCCCCATGTCTCGTGCTAGAAATTGAAGCCCAAAGGTAAGTGTCCTCTGAGATGGTGGTAATTTCCAGTAAGCAGATTTAGAGGAAAATACTTTTTTTTTCTTTTTTCAAGGCTTTCCTGAAGAACTGAAAACATGCTCTTTTTATTTTTATAGCTCACTGGTGGCAGTTCTTCTAATTTACTCATACATACATACAAATGCACATATGCACACACTTATTTGCAGCAAGAAATAACTGTACTAAGAACTTTAATGATACTGAGGAAGCAGTCACCTGTTACTCTGCTCTGGCAGCTTCAGCTGTCTAGTGAACTTGACTTATTGTGGTGATTTATCATAGCTACTTTAAGCCATATGCTATATTCTGCACCTATATTTTATATTTATGGCTTCCTGTGTTGAATACTTAAATTTTCATCTTATTTTCACAATGAAACATTTTTCATGTGAAAAGCACTAACTAAAATTAGGTAATGATTACTCCTTGTCTCATCCTTGGTACCTGTTACCTTTTTTTTCAAGTGGTTGACCAAACTTGTACCCATTTCACTCGTATTCAGAAATTTGTGTCACAGGGGTGAATAATGTTAAGGTCAGCACTGTTGGTAGTTTCCTAGGGATGACTTCTTAGATGTGTAAACAATACTGGCTGAGGCTGAAGGTCGTTGCCTGAAGCCCCTGAGAAGTGGTGTTCTGATGATGGAACTGCTGGAGAGTGTCCCCTGACAGCAGTGCCTTCCTAGACATGGCTCACCTCCCTTGGCTGCCTATTCTCACCTGATCAGGGCAGCTCCTGCCTTTCTGGGCTGCTCTGGAGGAACAGCTTCAGGGTGGTTCTACAAACCAGATCACCAAAATAAGCCAGAGGAGCTGAGAGGTCTGATGGCAACACAGCATCCCTTCACCTGTCTGGTTTCACGGGCCATGATCTGCAGAAACAGAATGGGGAGGATTGGGGATTAGCAGCCACAAGTTCTTCCCTCCTGGAAAAAATGGCTTCACCACTGAAGGAAACATCAGTAACTACAGAGAGCATAAAAATAAAGTAGGAAGGTCAAGACCTTTATTAATTAATATTAATTGATCTTGGTAACTACCTTATCTGTGCCTTGAGGTCAGTTTAGGGGTATGCCCAACTTTCTGCCTCTTGTTTGGCACAGAATTACCAATTAATTTGCACTACCTACACAGTAGTTACCATTTCTTCCCTCCCTTGGTTACAATACTTGAATATACAGTAGTAGTTTCTTAGATAATTCCGTTTTCTTGTTGTTTCTATTGGAAGAGAGACAGCAGAGAGGAGGAGGTAAATACTGGATTTGATCTTTAAATTGAACTCTGCAGGATAGGAGATGTTACAATGCTAGGTTGATGGCAGAGCCTGAAATGCAGGACAACTCTTTGCCCCTGAAATGCTACCAGCCTTCTTTACTCTGCCTTCCAAAATAAAACAAAAAATAAATAAATCTTCCAGCATCAGTAAACTTCCCTCTGTTTGAACTGGCAGCTGGCCAACTCATTTGGACTGTTCTCCCCACTGGTATAAAACACTCATGCAAGGAGGGGAGAAAAGCTGAGGAGGCCTCTATGATGGCATATGAAAGAACGCCTTGCCAATTTTCTTATTTGAACAATATAACAGAAAATCTTGGACTCAGTGTTTAAAAAAAAAACTTACACTCTTTTATAACTCTAATTTTGTTTTTTTGAACATTTATCACTTAAAACCATGCAATTGTTCATCTGAGTGAATACATATACAAAACCCATTCCTCTCTGATGTTTTAGCTGGGATTCAAGAAAATAGGAAGAAAAAAAATATCTGTACACAGATGCAGCAGTTTCCTGGGATTTTAGCCTCCCCCCGGGACAGCAGTGGCACACGTGTTTGGATTCTCTGGTGTGTGTGTTGGGGTTCCATGGCTGAATGCATGAATTGCACAGGCAGTGGACTGAGCTGCATTTTCAGCATGGTTTCTGCTCAGTCACTTATAAGTATTTATGATTTGGTTTTAGAAACAACCAGACTCTGCCCCACATGTTCTACAAATTTAAAACCAGAAAGGTCCTGCACAAGTACTGGCTGCACATAGGTTATTTTTTGAATGCTGGTGTATATGCAGAGACTGTTGATAACAATTGACAATTAAAAAGCATTTGATATAAGTGTTGAAAACATCTACCTGGGAGGTTTGCCCAGTGTCAGCTACTTTGAGACTTGAACCCAGGTTACTGTCTGTACATTTCGGTCTGTGTTTCTGGATTTACACAGGTGAAATGTTGACCTAAAAGAATATGGAACAAACCACTACAGCTTTAAGCTGCAGAGGTTTATAAGGAAAAAAAAAAAAAGGGCAGAAACAAAGGCAAGCAGATGGCTAAAGATGAAGGTCACATCAGATTGAGAAGTTTGTCAAAATGTGATGACATAGGTAATCTGTAAACTGTTATTGCACCTAGCTGGAGGTGCTGAAAAACATTTTGAAATTACAAAAAACACTGGAGTCACCAGCACACAGGCAGGAATGATAGCCTGGAGTGGTTCTGCTCTATGGATGAATGCCAGATGTGGAAAGCGACATATCTGGAATTAATGATATTAAACATGCTTTTCTTTTATGCTCAATAATAACTCTATTATGATTGATACAAACCGCAGACACTTTATCTAGTACAAATGGAATCGTCTGTCATTGACTATATTAAATCATCAATTTCTGCATGATGAGAATCGTTTAGGGTAACTAATCATCTGTCTCGTTCTGAAGTCTTTAAGGCTGATCAGATAACGTTTTGAATACTGCCTGAGCAACCATGACAATCTAACCCTTCCATGTAAGGATTGAGAGGGGCCCATTATGCCGTCAAAGCCTGTGGAAATATCACAGCTCTTTCTCTACATAATACCCTGCTGTAAATAAATCACTCTCCACCGCAAACTTTATTGATCACAAGCACTTCCATGCTTGTGTCTAGTGAAGTCTCTACAGAATAAAATGCTGCTTTATATTTTGTCTTGTCAAAATATTAAACGGCTCTGTCAAGCGGAGTCAGGCTAGCAGTGATGGTGTAATTCTGCTGTAGCCCTTCTCATTCCCTCTTTCTATCTCAGCTGCCAAGCTTACAAAGCAGGATTTTTTTTATAAACTTTCCAATTATAGTCTCGTAAGATTATGAAGCCTTAAGATAAAGTGTCCTAATTTAGAGTGGTAGAGTACTGGAACCACTAGACAAGAGTCTGTTAGATAAAATATTTCTCACAAGAAAAAGATAACCTGGCTTATTTATATACACAACATTAATGGGCAATAGGAGATAGCCTGGAATATCCCTATTATTTTACCAAGTGAGATAGGAGAGAAATATTTGAATTAATTCGAGCTCAAAGTGTTTATTATTCACAGACAAAAAACATCCCTCTTATTATGAGACAAATGTACCAAAGGAGGAAACTGAGAGGTTCCAAGCAAGCACAGAGCTTTGCATTTCCACACCCTATCGTTAGTATGTAATTCTGTAAATAAGATAATGTATCTGTAGCGATACAGAAGCACCGGCAGGGTTTGAGGGGGGGGAGGACTGCTCCTGCCTCCGACTTCAGCTCACGTTGTGTTTGTCGTTGGATGGTCTCACTCCAGCACTGCTCAGCCACACTGAGCGTTGCTCTTTTTTTAACACCCCGCCAATCTCCGGGGGAAAAACCTGGGGTCTTGCAGAGCTTTGCTGAGAACAGCCTGGGCAGATTGTAAGGAGATTTGGGGCTGTCCTTGGGAGGAAGCCGGAGCACTTTCAGGGCTGCTTGGCGTTGTAATAGTATTCACTACCTCAGGACTGCAGAATCTTAAGCTCTGTCAAGCATTCCCATATGCTTCCCTCTCTAGGAAAGGCAAATAAGAGCCAAAAGTGGTGGCAAAAAATTCTAACCTGTGCTGAAAATAAGGCTGAAACACAGAAACAGGGAGCTGACAGTGACTTCCTGACTTCTGGGCTTCTCAGGGAATCGTAGAAAATCTGGTCTCAAAATCACCATGTGTTATTCCCTTCCCTGTTTGATTTTCATGCAGGTAGAGTTTCTGTTCAGGGAGCATAAATGTGGAGTTCACAACCAACCTTCTTTCTCTTGGTTGTCTTTTTTTTTTTTTCCTGTGACAAATCAAAATCCATATTAGGTGAGAGAACAGCAGAGAGACCATCTGCAGAGGAAGATGGGCAATTGTGAAAAGAGGTCGAGAACAGAATAGGGAAGAAGGAGCAGCGGAGCCAGGGGTCAGCGGAAGGACAGAGGCCGCGAGTTGGAGGTGTAGCCACTCATCCCACACGTAAGCTCCTTTCTCTGAGGCAGCGGGGAGCGATCTCTCTGAAAAGCACCTACCGCAAGGAAGTCCTGACTCTGCTGTGCCTTACAGATATGACTCAAACAGAGATACTCAGTCTCAAAGTGAAAGCAGGCAGAGTGAAGTTACTGATGTGTCGGACACTTGACAGTGAGGGCTCCTGAGCGGCAGAGTGCTGGCTGTCCCCATGAGTGACAGGCGCACCATCAGGTTTTCCAAACTGCGTACGCAATCACCATAAATAGTTCTTTCCTGTCATCAAGGAAATTTACTTTTTAAGTTATCCTAGCCAAAAAGTATTCCAGTGACCTAAAGCAGACATGGGCAATCTCTGAGCCAAGTAACTGCAGGACTATTTAGAAGTCCTAAAATGTTCTCGTCACTCTCCCTTGTCCTTGCTCTTCCTGGTCTATGAACTGTTCCCCTTCAAATGGGACATAAAGATTCCCTTACAAGACTTTAAGAACTTCATTTTCTCCTTCTTTATTACCTTTGGTTTTGTCCAATTAGGGGAAAAGTGAGGAGCCTCTTACATGAGTAATGGCAATAGATAACGACAAGAATACGGGCTGTAAGAAACAGTTTTTAGTCAAAACCTTTATTAAATCTCTTTGAATAATACAAATTTGTGAATTTAATTTTTAATGGAAATCTTTCAAAATACAGAAAGCTGTGAAATTCAGTGTTAGTAATTACTATTGCTCTGAACTAAAGAAAGAGTGAAAGGCATCAGTAGTTGAATACTCTACTTCCAGTCTACTTCCAGTGCTTTATTATCTAAAGAAAAAAGTATTTTTAAATTACTAAATGAAACACTAGATTGCTCTTTCCCAAACTCTGTGTGTTGATGTTTCATCTACATTCTTAAGAAAATATGTTTACCTGGAATACCATTGCTAGCTTCCTTTGGTTTCTTTATGCAGTTTTGAAAAATTGCAGTCTACCATCCAAACATTTTTTGAGATTGATTTCCAAAGGAATGGATGTTAAAAATAAGAATGACTTGTGTTATGGAAGAGTATAAATACATCCATAACTAACATATGGATTTATCTCTTTGCAGATATTCTAGGATAGTTCTAGGTCATAGTTAAAAATGCATAGCAAAGAACCTAAAAAAGAAAATAAGAGCAGAGTTCTCATTATTCAAAATGATCATTTTTATAAGCATAAAAAGAAGTCCAAAAGTAAGCAGCAGAGTTTGTATGAAATGCGATAAAACACTTTTGTTATGCAAATAGAGTTAATGTAATTAAGAAAATGCACTGTGACTGTCTTCAAGTTAGAACTAAACTGCAGAGCTCAGAAACAATGGATAAAAAAAAGGAAAAAGATATTACTCAAAAGAGGTAACTATTAGTGACAAGTCAGTCTATAGTTATACCAGAGATTACTCTGGTGTCAAAGAACTGCTTTTCATGGCTGAACAACTTCAGGATCAAACACCTGGAACAAGATAAACAGCTTTACTTAAAACATACTTCCATGAAGTAGTTTGCTCTCCTTTAACTTTCACTGCTTTTGTGGGCATGGTTAGTGGGAGGAAAAAAGGAGGGAGGGGAAGGGAGAGAGAGAACAGATCCCCCAAGAGTGGTGTGGTTTGGTCAAAACCTCCAGACCTTGAAAATCTTTGCATACTAACATCTGAAACAGGTGGTCCTGGGCTCATTTTGTGAGCATAAGTTGCTGTGTGTCGACCTTATGCTCCTGAGCCTTCTCAGATGTGTAGCCAGGAGGGATCTGTCTGACTGCGTGTGATTTTTTTATATCTTTCAGCTGAATCACAGGTCTTAATGCAAAATGCACTCAGGGACAGCACAGGGAATTGTGACTCTCCCTATAGGACTTTTTCACTATAAACCAATAAATGGATTACACTGATCTAAAAAAACTACTGATGTAGTTTTTTCATCTCTGATTGCTAAAATGTGGATAAAGTCTTCATTTTAATATTTAATAGCAATAATCTTCATTTAATCAGCAATACAAGTATAATTTATTGGAAACCTCATAGACTATTGTGAGTGGAGATTTTCTGTGCTAGCTACTAAGGACTGGGAATACGGCAGGCACATAAGAAAAGAAAAGAAAAGAAAATAAAATTCCCATCAATGGCGAGCAGAAAGCTGGAGATGTAAAGAGAGAAGGGAAGATGCAAATAGCAATAGTGGGTGAAAGCATGGGTATTGCTTCACATTTAATGACTGACTGCGTTAAGGACCCCAGTCATCTCCTCTGGCCAATCATTAACTGCTTGGAAATGTCCTCCCATTAGCTCTTATTGTTAACAACAAGTTACTAATACATATTTAACAGTATTCATTATTTTTTTAACTGCCTCACAGCAGCCTCCGTGAGCGAGCATGAGCGAATGGGAGCAGCATCCCCCAACCCTGAGAGGCAGAGGAGGGCTCAGAGCTCCATTTTCCCCAGGCAGCCGCGCTGTGCCCGGCCTGTGTGCGAGGGCCCTGGGCTTGGTTACAGGGCCCTCCTTCGTGCGTGTGGCCAGGCAGATGCAGCAGAGCCCTGCTTTTCTGAAACAGCAGCAGTACAGATTTAAAGCAGTGTTGAGCGTACAAACTCTTTTTCTTTTTTTTTCATTTTGTTTTCTTTTTTTTTTTAATTTTTGCAACAGCAGTAGATAATTATGTTGAGAGTAAATGCCCACGAAGATTTTTGCTTTTTTTTTTCTTCCAAACTCTTTACCTTCAGTTGGCCTATATCATGTTTCTGAAACCAGTAGGAATTTAGAAAAACAACTAAACCGGTGTGATATTAAAACGCATTATTTTAAACACAGACAGTAACGAGTTTAAAAGTTACGAGTCCTCAAAATTCTCTTCACTCATTTCCAGCTGGATAAACAGAAATGCACACACCAGACTAACTTGTAGGGAGTAACAGGCCATCAGCCTGAAGGCCTGCCCTGTGTGTCTCACATTGACTCAAAAGATCCCTAGGCAGGATTTGTTATCTGAGGAAGTGAAAGTAGACAATTTATTGCAGTTAGATCCTCAAAAACAGATTCACAATTATCAAATAACAGAATCTGTTAGTTCTGCTGCCTTCAGTAAAATATCAGATCTCCATGGAAATAGGATTACAGGAGAAACCATATTAGATTAGGGTTCATCTGGCTCAATTTCCTGTCTCTGACAATAGCCAGCACTTCGGAGGAGGGTGGCACAAATAGAGTATTAAATGTACATAATTTTTCAGTCTAAATGTATAGAATCTGACTGTAAAATCATCCTGTCTTTCTCCTGCTCTGTGCTTCATCCTTTCACTTTCCTCTTTGGCCCTTTGTCTCCTGAAGAATGATGCATTTTGGGGTTTATTGGGAAAATTATTGAATATTTGAACTATCTCTGAGTCAAATGATGTTGGTTAAATAGTGTCTGGAGTATAGAAACTTGGCAGAGTGCATTTTTGAGGCTTGAGCTTTGTCTACTCACTTGGAGTGCTGTTGTGGCTACAATACCAATACAATGTAGTATTACTCTTTTGGATCTGTGGGCTGGTAACTCATAAAATCCCACTAAAAATTCCTCTACATTTAAAGAGTCAATAATCTTACATTGAACTAAATCCAGGACAGATATATAATGCTGAACGCATTTCCTGAACAGCATCTAGTGCTACCTGATAACCCATATCTCAAAACTTCCCTCAAAGTCCCTTTTGTATCTGGGCCCTGTTGTTTGGTAGTGACTGATGGCTGTAAACTAATCAGTGTGAGGTGCCAGTGAGGAGGCCAGAAATCTGCTACAGATACTGCTTGCAATGCAAAGATCTGCTTGCCTCAGCTTTGGACCACAAGTTATGCTGGTAACCAAAACTTCCATTGTTCCCACAGCTCCAGGCATATCTCCTCCCCAGGGAACTAAAGGTAGTTTTTGTGGTTTTTGCCATAATTATTTTTCTTCAGTAGGAAACCCAAGTGAAACAGACTGTGGCTTAAGATGCACAAAAATGTTCTCACTTTTGGGAACTCTTTGAGACCCTTTTCTCTTTGGGGTATTTTGGGTTTTATGGGCTGGGTGCAGAAAGTTGTTTTTTTTATTGTATTTTTATTGTATTGTAGTTGTTTTATTATAGCAAGCATTTGACCCAAAGCATATGGAAGAACTGCCCCTGTGTTTGCATTGAGACCTCATTGATCAGTAGTTTAACAAAGAACAAAGAGACCATGGTGCACACACTGGGAGCTGTAGTACCACTTGCCCGAGCAGCACACTGGTTAATTGTACGCAGCAGGACATCTCATGTGCTGCCAAAAGATGTTGGAGTAGCTATGAAATAGTGACTTGAAGGGTTAGTAACAAATCAGTATTACCTTCTGGGCTTAGGCTGAGGAGAAAGGGCAGCCCCTTATGGATTTTGTTTTGTTCTCCCTAAATAAAACCTCTAGATCCAGCAGGGTAATGTTTTGTCTTACCAATGCATCTGTTTCTTTCTTGGTAAATAATATTTTAATTCCATGTGTAGCTAATGTTTTAAAGATAAGTCATTAAAGAAACAAATTTTAATTCTAGATTTCCACAGACTTATTAGGATTATAATGAATTAAAACATAATGAAAAATAGCCTGATTAAGGTTATTAAGAGGTTATATCATCTTTAAGCCGTACCTCTGTTGAAAGAGGCTCATGAAAGGAGGAGTTTCTGTCAGCTGAGACATTTGCAATTTGATTAAAAGCATGAAAAAGGTGCAAATACTTCTCTACCTGGAAGGATAAAACACACAGATTTACTGTCACTGAATGTGCCAAAAAGTCCTTGTCTTCTGTGCTGCTCAGTCTTGAGAATATCCAATCCATTTTTCATGTCCAGCTACAAATGAAATAGGGAAAAATTACTATGATTTCTTCAGATGTTTGAATATTAGCAAATGTTTGGAATGAAAACTATTAACACATCAGAAATGAGAGGCTTCTGAAATGGAGAGGAAAAGGCTGCTTATTGTCTGATAGATTTTTCCAGGATCCTTATATTGTGCTGAACCAGTGGAAATTAGTGAAAATCCACTAAACCAGCCGTTCTGCTGTGCATGCAGAAAGCCAGAATTCCTTATCAAGCCTCATAATACCTCATCCATATATTAGAGCTTGCCAAATAAACTAACAGTTACATCAGTCCTGCAGCTGTTTTCAGGAGGCCACAGCTCCCTGAACCTGAAACTTTGACTGCTGACAACAAGTTGCTTGAAGCACAAATGTTATTGAGAAGCCACCTTCCCTGTAGCATCGCTGCTCCCGCTGCCACCTCCAGCCTGGTGCCTCCATCTGCCCGGGCACCGTGGGGCAGCAGTGCCAGCAGGCTCTGCCCACGAGGTCCAGGATGCTGCTGAGTTTCTCATCAGACACCCTGTGCTGCAGGGACTCTTTCCTCCAAGTGCTGCAGACAGCCCTGGCTGTGAGCTTGACAGGCGTGCACTTGCCTATGTTTATAATGAAGATGCCATTGGCAGACCCTCCACAGGTTGGGTAAGGTGATTTCTTTAGCCAGAGATTTACAAGATTTTGCAGGAGAGCCTTCTAAGCTTTTTCAGCCTTTTAGATGATGCCACAATGCAGCCATTGCCAATATTCAGTTTTGGGAAAGTTTCCTGAAATAGTTTTACCCTCTGACTCTTCTCTCTGCACTTAGAAATATCCTTGATAAAGAAGAGCTAGATATTTGCTGAACTCCATACACTGTCAAATCTATCTTTCTCTGTTTACATTTCCTTATCTAATTTTGTATCTCTTACTCTAGGCCACCAATTGCAGGAGTTGCATGTTGTGAGATGCAGATACAATGCATTCCCTCGAGGGACAGAGTACAAAAGTAAGTTGCTTACTTTTTTTACTCCATTTGTGAACTATTTTCTTGTGTAAATAATTACTATTGAAGCAGTTCACTCTTTCCCTTTGTAGCTGTGCCTGATGTTTACTGAAGCTGAAATGCAAACACAGTATTCATACCCCTTCCTAAAGTCTTCATGTATTCATCCTAGTATCCTAGCACTTATTTGGACTAGGATATCAGACCATGTTTGAAAGTGTTTTTGATGCTGATTTTTCAGCATACTTCCAAAAAAGCTAACTACCTTTTAGCCACATCAATGTAAGATGTCAAGGCAGGAGACAGAGAATCTGCCCTACAGGAAGAGCTGACCAGTGCTTGTGACTTAAATGCAGTGTCTTATACCTTATGCACTGTAGGTAAATCATTCAGAGTTGTGCTTGGCCAGTTGTGCAACATCTTATCTGAAGGAGAAAAATTACCTTCTGACTCCCACAGAGTATCATTTTCTGCCCTAATGCATGAGAAAACTCTACTGCTCTTTGCTTAAAGAAATAATTTTTTTCCTTCCAATCTTCTACTTTACTCAATTGGAATTAAGTATTTTCTGGAGTGCCCAACAATTCAAGGGTGCACTTTACCTGGCCTCGGATATGGCACTCTCAGTGCATTCTGTGTAATTGCAGCACTTTACCTTGTTTATGAAAATGTTGTTTGCTTTTATCTACCAAGGATGGCATCCAGGAATGCTACATTTATTCTTTAAACACCAAAAGACTTCAAAATGCTAAAGATGAGAGTACGCTTTATTGTAAGCACAACAGTAGCAAGTTAAAAACTTTTTTGTCTTTAGCCCTCAATAGTGGCATGCTGCTCTAGCTATAGGATAGGCTGTGCAGGGGTAGGGAGCTGTGATGTTCCAGCTGTGCTCCTGTAACTCAGATATTTGCAGCTGAGATAACTAGTCCTCTCAGCTATTCTGTGCTGCAGGAAAAACAGTCAAGATAGCTGCTGCCTAGGCACCATGACTGACTGCCATGGATTGACCACATAGCATCTCTTTTTTAGCAGCATTATTCACATGAATTACTAACTTCAGCCATGAAACCATGCAGTGGATTGCAGAAGTCTGTTATCTCACATAATAAATTAGGTTTAGTAAACCCAAACCTTAAAATAACTGTCTCATTTGAAACTCAGTCTTAGGTTTTCAGGTCATATATTTTTTACAAATTAACCTGAAAACACTTCTGGCATGAGTAATGTTGAGAATGATGTAGACTTCCCTTGCTATGGGCTAAATCTTCCATCCTGCCAACTGTGCCTGTGAGGGCTGTGTGTGCAGAGGCAAAGCAGAATCAAGACCACTAGCTTACTTTATTCAGACCAGCAAGGACAGCTGCCTTCATAATTGTACTGGTTGATAAAACATACAAGACTTGGAGCAGTATTTAAGAAAAACCTATTTGAGATGATATCCCATTAAACACAGCCATTGTTGATGAAATTGCAAATGCAGAATTTGATTTTGTTGGCTTCAGGAATGTTTCTAGAAAAGCCAATTCAGTATGTCTCTTTTTAACCTAAAATTAGAACTGGAATGATGATATTGTGATTTTCCTGTTATATAATAGTGACATAACAGCGTGACAGAAAGTGACATAGACACATACATAAAGAAAGCCCATTTTTTTCCCTAATCTACCAGAATGTGTTATGTCAACCAAATAAAATCTATTCTAACTAAATTTCTGGGAAAAAATCTCCTTGGAAAATAATGCTAGGATATAGTCATAAGAGAAAGACATTAGAAAGGATTAGAAGATGTTTAAGTAGAGGAGACTAATAAAAAGGAAAAGCATTGTGAACCTATAGAGGGTTAATGTATGCATGTATATACATGTGGGTGGATTTTCAGACTTCATAGCAGAAATTGGTTTACTTTTCCTGTACTTCAGTTAAGGAAAATGTATGTGATACTTGTAAGTACCAAAAAAAAAAAAAAAAAAACAAAAGACAGTAAAGAGAACTCAAATATTTCAGAAAATTCAAGACCAAAAAAAAGAGCAAGGAAACTGGCAAAATTTAACAAATTTAGCTGAATGGTGAAGATAATGGTTCAGTGTTGACAAATGTAACATAAGAAGGAATAATTGAAGCCATCCAAACAAATACATCATTATTGTCACTCAAG
The DNA here is from genome assembly GCF_027579445.1 of Ammospiza nelsoni. Lineage (NCBI taxonomy): Eukaryota > Metazoa > Chordata > Aves > Passeriformes > Passerellidae > Ammospiza > Ammospiza nelsoni. The sequence continues at coordinate 22,589,617 of NC_080639.1, forward strand.
GAGAGACCTGTGCCTTCTACTGGATGGTTCAATGAAAGTGTCTGCTCTGCGAAGAGTAAGGGTCAAAGAAGCAAGCAAACTGTTAGGATACAAGAGGGTAGGGAGAGAAATAATGCCCAAAATCTTATAATGTCATTAAATAAATCAGAGGTATGCCCTGACCTGGAGTACTATATTCAGTTGTGGTTATCTTGCCTTGAAGAGAATGTATCATAAATAGATGAAGTATAGAGAGAAGCAGTGTAATTGATTAGAAGCATGAAAAACCATTCATTTCAAGAAAAATTAAAAAGTTCTTTTGTTTTTTAAATGAGAGGGAAGATGAACTATATGGGTCACTAATAATAATGGGTACACAGTGTATAGAAGAGGTTATTTATTTAATAAGACAAGAAGTTAAGAAGAAGTGTAATGAAGTTATTAGTTGTTGAAATTAATAAGTAACTATTAATTTTTTCTCTGGAACTCAGTGCAACTTGGTGGCCAAGACTTCAGCTGAATGCAGACTTCAGTTGGATATGTATTTAAATAAATATATCACCTATGCTGCAGTCCACAAGATCTAAAAGTTTTTTTGAGTTACAGACTACCCTGAGGGTGAACAATAGCCAAATTATAAAGAGAGTTAAGAAGAAACCTTTCCTGTGGGCAGGTTATTTCATAAATGCTTACTGCAGGGTTTCTGACACCTCCCTGAAGCACACCTGGTACAGGCCCCTGTCAGAGAGCATCTCAGAGGAGATGGACCACTGCTCTGATCCAGTGTGTCAATTCCTATGTTGAATCAATGATACCGAGATGAAAGGTTCAATATCCTATTATCAGTCTCTTGAACCATCAAATTCTCCTCCTCTTCCCCATTCAGCTATTGATTAAATTAAATGCAGCAAGGTAAATGAGGACAGGAAAGAAATTCCTTATCTTAGCAGAGCTCTTTGTCTATATGCTTTAGTCTGCATTATAAGGAGATGGTAACCCCAAACTACTGGGCAATCTGTACACGAGACTTTTTCACAGCAGCCTTTCCACAAAAGGATCCCACTATTTTGTTATTATTTTTAAGGCCATTTAAATTTTTATTCTTTTTAGATATGTAAGTATGCATTTTCTGCTCATTACATGCTGCAGTTCTGGAGCAAAAAAGAGGTACAAAGAGACTGTGAAGGACAAACCCCCACCATTCATCTGTACACATGTGCCATGCTGGCTGCTGTATGTTTTGGAAAGATCCTCTGTAGATTCACCAATCTAAAGAAATAATGAGCTTAAAGCAGTGGAACCTCTGAAAACAGTTGGCAGTTAGATAATGATGGATATGCTACAGAACCCAGAGATCTTGGTGGTGGAGGATGAACGATGCATATAATGAAAAGGAGGCTGAAGCTGATCACCTTCCCTGTTAGTATAAACACGTAAAATGCAATTCCCTGTGATGATGGTGGTGGTGCATTGCATAATAAATTATGTGTCTGGATCATAAAGGCAATATTTTATGATAGAAAAGTTTAATAGAAAATGTATGTAAATGAGTGTAACTTGCCAAATGATGCTTTTTGACTAGAGTGTAAGAGGAGAAAATAATTTCTTCTCCAGCACATTTGCAAGCTGAGCTGAAAAATGCCTGTGAGTTCCACTTTCCAATTTCACTCACATTTTCAGACATGGAGGGATAATGTATTAGTTAAGAGTTGTGTTTTATTGCTGTAAAGCTGCTCAACATTCTGCAAAATTTTTGAAAGTGCTATGAGTGAAAGTTAGTGGTGAGGAAAATGCAGAAATTGCTGATTAATAGAGGAGCAGGACCCGGCCAAATCCTGTTCCAAAATTTCCAGGGTTTTGCAGGGGCTTAAAATTAACCTGGAGGGCTATAAATGAAGATTATCCTAGCAGAGAAGACAGAGAGCTCCAGTGGGGTGGAAAAAATACCCAGCCAGATAAATAAACAAAATGCTGGACAGGGAGACACTGGTGAGAGATGGGAATGGTCTTGTGTTCCACAGCCTGCAGAGGTGCCCTGAGAGAGGTGCAGCCAGGCTTTACCTGCACCCTCAGGCACGTGGGGGGTTCCTGGAGCTGTCCTGGGCAGGACCAGGAGCAGGGCTTTAATATTCCTTGCTGGGGCTCTTCCAGCTCATGGTAGAACTCTTCTTAAGGAGCTCCTCTTAAGGTGAGTATGAGTTTTGAGACATGCTGTTCAGACAGGAAATGTTACCATTAACTAGGTTTAACTGCTAATAAAAATGGGAGTGGGATATTTTGGTGAGAGCACAGGAGTGGGTTGGGGATTCTTTTTCGTGGTGTTGGCTACAGTTCTAGTGAATACATAGTGTTTGGGATTTTAAATAATTTTAGTGAAATATGCTTTATTTTATATATTTATATATTTAAAAGTGTATACATATATACACAAAAAAGCCTATCTGTGAGGAACTTTTTACAAAAAATTATTTTAATATTCCAACAAAAAGTTGTGATATACTATAGAAAAGTAAAATTCAATAAAATTTTCTAAAATAAATTCTGAGCAAAATTTACACGTCATAGACAGCCAAAATACTGATAAAAGCACCAAGTTGACATTTTGAAACATAGAAGCCTAAATCATTGTTTTGTTTTGACATTTTGATGCAAAAAGTAGATTTTTTTTGTGACATTTCCAAAGCAAGTTGGGATTTTTTTTGGTAACTGTCCTGCAGAAATGTTTTATGATTCAACAAGCAAATGTCAAACTTTCAGAATTCCCATGTAACATGAATTCCATTGGCTGATCAACTCTTGTTCATGCCCTTTGAGGAAGAGCTGAGTCTATCAACATAATAGAAATCTGTATTTCCACACAAGAACTTTCAGTTCAAATTTGAATTCTAGCAGTCTCACATAATTATCCTTTTTGGCAAATTCTGTTGAGAAAGAGTGGGTGTAATATTTTGTCACTTTGAGATTTTTTTGAGGCAGCAGCAAATCAGAGCAGAAAAGCATAAAAATCATATTTCAAGAGCATTTTAGGAAACTATTTCATTAGCTGAAACTGGAAGCACTTGTCTTTATTTAGTCAAACACTATACTGCCCCCACCTATACACGAGGTAAATAAATCATCACAAAAGGATTTTACCTTTGTCTCAGCCCAGCAGCGTTCATTTCTGGCTGGTGGGTAGGTGTCCCAGACGTGGAGGATGTACAAAGCTCTCTTGTTACCAAATGCCAAAGCTGAAGCACTGATTTTCTAGAACTGCACATAGGTCATATTAAACAGCTATAAACAACAGAAAAGCACCACATTTTTGCAGAAAGGATGGGTTGCCCCTTTGTAAATCTTCCTGGGTAGGGTTGGATAATAAAGCAATCTATACCTTTAAGGATGTGAAGAGAGTAGAACTTGCTGCTTAATACTGGGGTCTCCCAGGATTGGGGAAGGAGTTAGAATTTGGTTCTAGTAATAACAAGGACCTATGTGAAACTGGACCCCGAATCCTCAGCCTTTAGCAGTTGATGACCTGAGAAGGAATTTGATTTTCTAACCTGAATCACTCTGGCACAGATTGGGTTTCATTCATTTCTTCTTTACAGTCACCTAAATTCACATAAATGAATGGGAAAAAAAATCTTAGTATGAATGTTTATTTATAAAAGAGAAGCAAAAATAAGCCATTATTTCCAGGTTTATTTTCAGATAATCTCACCAGAGTTTGATTTTGGGTTTTTTTTTGTATCTAGATCCACAATACGTTTGTTAAAAAAAAGAACCAATGTGAGGCAACAACAACAACTCTACTAGAAATCCCTTAGTAACACAAAGAGCAGTACAACTGTTCTCTGCTGAAATGGTTAATAAGAAAAGGGAAAAAAGGAAATTAGACCCTTTATTCTAGAGAGCATGAATTTATGCAAAGAGGATGTTTAGCTGGGGGTGAAGAGATGAGGACTTGGCCAGTTATGAACTTGTAGAATAATCATGGGAAAAATGATGAAGTGTTCATAGTGGTATAGTAATGACATACATAAAGCAAATGTGTTATGATTAGATCAAATTGCAAAGAGAAATGAGTAAATGTTGAGAACAATGTTGTGTTCAATGTGTAAACAACACATCTCTCTCCTTAGCTGGGGTTGGTATAAGCAAGCAAGAGTTAAAAATACAAGAGCAATTTTTAGAGGCAACCTCATGACTGGCAATCAGTGCTAATAAGATTCTTTCCTCTTGCAAGATTCACAGAAAGCCCTCAATCCATGCCGAGCACATTCAAAGGCAAGGGACTAAGCGCTCCCCTTACAGGTTCATTATCATTCGCAGGTTATCCCAAGCCAAGTGAATCAGGAAAGCAAATGAATTAGTGAGAATTAAGGAGCCTCTGTGGTCTGAACCCTCTCCAAATCTCAGCTAAGATGAAAGGTAGACGCTGATGTCTTGTGTCCCGGGGTTTTCAGAATTGGAGCCCCAGTGCCGAGCCGCTTCCTCCAGAGCCTTGCAGAAATGTGCAGGCAGTTAATGTTGCCTAACGTCTCCTGACCGTGGGTTCAGCCATGTGGGAAAAGTTTTACGAGGCTGCAAAAACCAAACCCCCTTTCACTCACAATTAATTACAGGAGAGTTGTTATAGCACCTCGCTGTCAATGAGTCCAGTGAAAGAGCACATTCCTCTCATCTCGCTCAGTAATAATCAAAGATACTCAGGTAATGTCTTAGTGCATAACAATATCAAATGGGGTAGTTAAAAGACACCTCTAAAGCACATTGAACCACTAGCAGTATTGTTTCATTGGAAGTGATACCTTAAATGATAGGATTAGTACATGACATGAATTCATGATATGAATTGGGATCTCCAGTGTTTACCTTCCCTATTTTTGTCGGTCTGAAATGAAGCAGCGCCTGACAATCTTTTAATCATGTGCTTGTTTTTAGTTGTTGTGATACAGTGATCTTCTGAGGGAAGCTATGGCCTTAAAGTACAATGGGTTGGAAAGATTTGAAAGGAAAGCAGTTTGTTTTCATTAAATACTTGTTACTGCTAATTATATTTGATCATTTAAAATAATACAGTTTAATTAAAGAAGCATGTCACCTAGAAAAAATATTTGTTTTCCAAAGGATAACAGTATATCTTTGCACTTGCAAGTAGGGGGTGGAAATATCAAGTGAAAAATATGCAGATGTATTTGATTGTGTCTGTGCGTGTTTGCACGTAGGTGTAAACAAAACAGTATTGTTTTAGGGAGACTAGATGTTTGGTAGAAAATATAAATCTAATCAAAATAATTTTTCCAGTTCTGATAATGAAATTATATTTAAAGGGCTATATTGCATCATATCAGATGATATCTTTATGTGTGTTTCAAATTATTTAACATAAGTAATTATCCACAATAAAATGACATTTGTCAAATGACATTAACCAGTGTTTTTACAGCCTAGGTTTGTATCAATGTTCTCATCAGATATATTTCTCTGCCATGATTTTTAATGCCATTTTCATAAATGTGAAGAGTTCACTATGAAATTACATGTTTGTCATAATAAATGTATGGATTTAATTTTATTTTTTTGCAAATGATACTTTTTCAAGGTTAGTTTAAAGGAAATTAATAGAAAATGAAGGCTAATAACTCTGCATGTAACTGAAGTCTTGAATTCATGTACCAATATACATAATTGTTCCTTTAAACAATCATGTTGGAAAATTTTCTAGTTTTTACTTCCCCTCTTCATATAATTCCTGACTCATGACCTCCTATCTACCAGTCAGGCTTGATGTGCATGACTGTATCTCATTTATAATAATCATGATCTTTACAGAGAGATCGATTAAAATATTATGGTTCTTTTAAAATCAGAATGCTTATCAAACGAAGCCTCACTTATAAAATAGAGGAAAAACCCGGGCTTTTGCAGTCTCCTCTGTGTGAATAAGATGTTTTAGAAATCTCTTAATATTCAAAGACAGTTAATCATTAAAGAGGCAAATATGTTAATATGGTTTTATCACAATTGAAAATGCTGTTAGTGGTTCTATGGATTACACTACATTTAACACAGTTAGCAAAATGGGTCCTGAAACTCAAAAATCACCCCCTCTAAAATAATATATAGTTTAAATAAAAGGCTAAATAATTTAAAGAATTGTTTTCTTTGTGGTATGCACTCTTGTTTGTATAAAAAGTATTTTAGAATATTTTAATCCCTTCCCTTTTTGTTTTCACATAAAATTGCTGAATGGAAAAAACCCAACATTATTTAAACTGAGGTTGAAAATATCTAGAGGCTTCAACAGTGGACAATTTCTTTTCCTTGTAGTTATAATTAAATCTCTGGTTTTGGGGGGGGGGATCTTGGGGGAAGGAGGAGGAGGACAGTGTTACTAATCCTGGCCACTATATTGCTTGCAAAGAAAATGCTCTAAGACTTAAAGGAAAGATAAAGGTGAACTGCAGGATAGTGTTAAAATTCAACAAATCTCATTCTTAATTCCTTAACACTGCAATGCTGATCATTTCCTTGTATCTTTTTTATTTTCACCAAGATTTGTGCATTTGTGCTTGGAATTTGAACATTTTTCTGATTTTTAGATTAGATGAAAGAAACATTTCAATTGATATAATTCTACCCACTCTCTTCCTAACCGCTGTATCACAAGAGGATTTTATTAATTGCATTTTTTAATGCTGCTCTTGTTTTTAATCAGGTTCCTCTAGGTTAGCTTCTGTATCACATTTAGCAAATTCTATTTACGTTATCCAAGGATTTAAAGATAGCAGAATGCAGGTAAAATAATTTTCAAGAAGGCTTGAGCATAGGACAGAAGAAAAAAAACCCCAAACCAAAATAAAAAACAATTAGAACAATCTCCCAGCCAGTATCAGCCTAGAAAGAAGCAAAGCACACACAATACCCTCAAGTGTGTGTGTGTGTGTGTGTGGGAAGGGCTTCATAACACCAATATTATTTAAAATGGTGTGGATCTGCGGCAGCCTGCAGCAACAGCAGCTCCAGCCGGTGCTGCGCCAGCGAGGCAGCGGGCCCTGCCCTTGCGCTGGCCACAAATGACCAGTGAAATCCCAGAGGCACTCTTGAATTTCTGCATTCTCATTTCATCAGCTGCAAAATATCTGTCACTCATGTCCCACACTGGGCAAAGTGACACCTGCCAGTCTCAAGAACAAGGACAAATTAATGTTCCTCCACCAACTGTGTCTCAGAAACGAGTGGCGAGCGGCGGCGCGAGCAATCAACAGCTCGAGTACATTGTTAAAGTTTGCAATGCATTGCTGGGGGTTCCTTTCAGACAAGGTAATTTGCAGCAGCTGTTGTCGCTTTGTGCTGTTATTGAACATGTGTTCTGCTGATTTCCTTCCTAATGAATCTTTTAAAAATATTTGCAAAATACGTGTAAAATTGCATTGCTGAGGTTTCATGAAGCTGCAAAACAAGGTGGCTCATTTTAAACAATGCTTGGGAGAGACGGTGCAGCAGCTGCCAGAAAAACATGTAAGCCAGGCACTCACCTTATCCCCTCCATCTTCCTAGAAATCACTCTGAAATATTTTGGATAGTAGGTGTAAAATCCCCAAAAAACCCAAAACAACAAAAAACATTTCTGATGTCTGTCATCACGTCACATCATGTTATGCGATATTATATCTGCTTGTGATGAGATGCAACGTGACAGGATGTAATGCAATGTAACATATAAAAAAATGTAAATAATCCATTTTTGGGGATTAGATATCTGCTGTCAATTCCTATAGCAGGAACCTGAACTGAGTTTATTGAGGCGGATGGGAGCTCAGCAAACACCAAACCAAACTGTGCAATGGTGTTTGCAAACCAGCACACATCACAGTTCACTGCCTCTCCCAATTGCTTTTGGGTAGTTTGGCTCTTATATGACTGTATTACGATGTTAAATAGAAGTTCTTGTGTGTACAGTCTTGTGACTCAATAATTCTGTTAATTATCACTGCCTACAGCAATCACTCCAATGATGACTCGCCATGAATAGCTGTTTGTACATTTTCTAATATACTTGTTGGAAATAGCGGTGGTGTTTTTCACAGCAAAACACACAGTGTGAACAGAAAATCATGTAGTAAATAGGACATAACTGGGGAGAAAAAACGGTGCTTTGGGCCAAATAAGAGACTGCTCAGGACAGCGTAACCTCCCGAGGTCTCCCTGAGGCTGGAGACCTTCCTTCCTTTGTTGGCACGGCTGTATTTCTCTGTAAGTTACTGTTCAAAAAGCACCTACATTTTAGGATTGGACATGCTCTGCACCCTTTTATCACAGTGGCAGTTCACCAGTGCTGTCTGCCAGCTCTGGAGGAGCAGACTTGGGCGCAGAGCAGGGCAGACAGTGCCCATGGGTGTCTGAGGAGTCAGAGGGCTGTGCCATGGAGAGTGGGCATTTGAAATGTCGGTGAATGTAGCCTGAATGCTCTGGGGTGTTCTGTAACAGTGGGGAGATGGCTTTTGAAGTATTGCATAGGTCACTGATGATTTGGGGAAATTAAAAAATCTAGATTTGCCTTCACATGGCCATGGGTAGGGAAAAGGCCTTATCACCAGCAGTGGGAGGAATGCAGAGGGGAGCACCCCAGTCCCCTGACTTTCTCCCAGCATAGCCCACGTCTCTCTCTGCCTCTGCCCCTGCCTTCCTACTGACTCACTGTGGCAGCTGATTCCAGCCCAGAATTCCAGCCCCTATTTGTGTGTCCAGTGCCTGGGAAAAAAAATACAAGCCATTGTATTTCATCAGTAATTAAGTGCTAATGGATGTCTTAGAGCATGCTTTTAATTTCCTTTCAACAGAAGACAAAATGCCACGTTGTCTGAAGCTTTGACTGCACCAAAGGCACTCCGCAAAAATATCTTCTTACAGCTACAAGGGCTTCACCCCCACTATATTTGACTGTGTTGGGAGCTCGAGCACAGGTGAGTGGACACCATTTTAAGTATTGTGTTTATTCAATGTTCTCTAACTAGGGCTAGATAATATGATATTTACAAAGCTCTATTCCCTGCACCCTCGAAGGTTGCCCACCTTGGCAGCATTGATGCCATTGAACTGGCATTAGCAGCAGGGAGGGGTGGCTGTAAATTTTTCCTCATGCAGACAAGGCTTACAAGGTAAGCAGGCGGACCCCCAGCTGCAACTGCGTGCCTGGGAATGGAACCTTTTATTTGCTGTCATAGTGATGACTTTTAATTGTCCCAATAAACAAGCTTTTAAAAAGCTTCTAAAATGTTCTCTAATAACACACTTTGGTCTTTAGCCATAGAAATGCAGAAATAATTAGAAGTGCCATTGTGTACAGTGCCTTCTGGACTGGGCTGAAGGTGAAGGAGAAAGTATCATGCTATCCTTGTCAGCTGCAAGGGTAATTACTGCTGGCTGAAATTACTCAACATTTGTTTATAAGCTCCCCAGAGCATGCTGTAAATAGATTGTCTGTTATAGTCCAATCACATTAAAACGCTGCTCCTTGCAAACTGCTACCTCCTGTTTTCTGTAAGCTAGACAGAGAAAGCCTGCTGCTCACTTATTGAGCACCAAGCACTGAAGAGCTATGTTTAATGTGATTGTTTTCATTAGCTCTTCCCTGTCTGATATTACATTTATAGTTTGCAGGGCTTGAAGACTGGCATGTTGCATTGCTTTCATTTACTGTAGTAAGACTGAATAGCTTTATTTCTGGAAGCTGTATGCAACAGTTGATGGGAAGTTTGGAATAGCAAAAGCGTGGGAATATCTACAGGCAACTTGTTCTCCTCTTGGGCAATGGTATTGTTCTCTTTGCCTTCTAAATGCTCCTGCACTGGTTCCAGCAGTGGCCGCATTGCCTAAATTGTCCTTTAAAGGGTGAGGAACATTTTCATAAAAGGTTAGAAAGAATGTATTTTATTTAGCACTGAATTTCACGCTACAGCATTGTCCTGTCCATTATGACCTGAGTTGTATGAAATAGTGATGCAGCCACAGCCTGTCTGTTTGATTTGCTCTCAGCGTGATTTACCACATCATATCACAGCAGCTCAGGTATTTCCAATAAATATGGGGACAAATTCATCGCTGACATATGCAGAGAAAATTCCAGTGCTATCGATAGAGTTGCATTTGCTCCCACCAAGGTGAATTTGGCCACTAAACTGAAGATTTAGGGGAAAGAAAGAGAATTTTGTAGAAAACCCTAAATCCCAAAACAAAACAATCCAACACATAAAAAAATTTCCAAAGACCTTCTATCTCCATGTATTGCAAAAAAAAAAAAATAAAAATAAAAGCAGTACATAACCAATACTGGGTATCAGAGGCAGAAATTTGTAACCCCTGTTTCATGAGTAATTCATGAGAACACACACAAAGGGTATTTCAACAGCAATCAATTTATTTACCACTGATTATTCCCCAAAATCAGTACTGATTATATATAGAGCAAAGTGTGGACTCATCATGTCACATTTATTTGAAAAGGTTAGTAACAACATGCTGCCTTGCATACCTCCACAGCTGAAAAAAAAAATCTAGACATTACTGAATTTAACCTGATTTTCTTAAAACACAGGCACTTCACTGGTGTAAATCCTCATGGAAGACATTGCAGCTATGACAACTTACACCAGCACCTGAGCTTCCCTGGAAATAACACAACAAAGCAGCAATGTTAGTGACCAGTAGAGAATTATTAAAGGAACACAGATAATTGGAAGAAAATAAATGACCTGGGTAGAAGAGCTACTATAAAATGAAGTGCAGGTAAATCACTATACTGGACACCTTCCAGCCTCATGTCCTAGGTGCCTTTCTCCCTAATTTTAACATCTGCTTAAAGCTTCTGTTCTCCGCAAACCAGTCAGAAAGGGAAAAGAATTGAAGTTTGGAAATTCACATTTGTTTCTAACTGGAATCATTGCCTGTGGAAAACTGTCCTTCTGGGAAAGATGCTAGAGTGCTAGAAATGATGATTCAATTGCCCATTAAGATAATTCCAGGAAGTACTACTTTCTTGAAGCTGTATTTCCAGGAATGGCAATCATGGCATCACTGCTCTGACAGTGCTTTAGGTATCTCCAGAAGTGGACACAGCAGGTGAATATTTCCAGTTACTGCAAGTAATACACTACAGGTTAGATCCTCTGGTTATCTTTATTTGCAAAAGCTGGCTGGTGCAGCATATTGCAGTCCTTTGATGATGAACTATACCAATTGTTTTGCAATAAGTGGAAGCTTCTTTTCAATCCAGGTAACATTTTTTTATGTTCCTATTCCTGCTTTTTCGTGCTATTAGAGAAGCAGTGAATCTTTAAAGAGAAACTTCCTACAGCTAAAAAAGACATTAAGGGGGAAAAAAGCTGGGAGCCATAGTGACAGGTACAACTAAGGCTGTATCCTTCGGTTCCCTGGAAACCAGTCAAACACTATCTCATCTTGCAATGGTTGTGTCTGATCCTCTGCTTCAGACATCTTCCTAATAATGGCAACTACAGAGGTGACTCTCTGCAAATAAGGGCTTACAGCAACTGGACATCCATCATATATCTCCAGAGCAACATTAGACCACCCTAATGGGTACTCCCGTCTTCATTATGATATTAATTCTCTAAATTTCCAAAGTGATTTCATTTGTAAAATGACAAAGGCTGGCTGCTCAGGAGACAAAGTGTTTTCATCCCCCTCCTGCATGCTTACAAAGGCTTGCTCTCTTTAGTCTTTGGGGGAAAAGAAATTTGATAGCATTAGATCTCTTGTGATACACAAGGCTGCCTAACAGCTACACCACCTGCCAGCACCGCATGCCTGCCCATCCAGCCTGAAGATTCTAAAGCAATGGTTGATGAGTAGAACATAGAAATTGGGGGGGGGGGGGAGGGGGGCAGCGGGGGGCTGGTAGAAGCAATGCAGGGAGAAAATAGAAGCTGTATAAAATACTCAGTGTGAAAGTGAGGCAGGATTGAGGGTAAGGGTGAGGTCAGAGCCAAGGCTGGAAACTGAATCAATCTGACCAAGGTTGGTTTGGTTAGATTAGGTAAAAGCATGATTTTCTCCCTGGTGTATCAGAGCCTTTGCTGTGGCTACAAATTCACTGACAGCCAACCATAGTAAGCTTTTCACAAAGAGACAATTCTTTGCATAGATCCTGATCTCCAAACTTTTGAGGATTAAATAAAATAGAGGTGGAATTAAAAAGAAAATCAGTAAACCTGTGACCTCACTAAATGTTCTGCCCCACATTGTGACTAACTGAAGTGCCTGACTGAATAATAGTGAGAAATTAGGAAGTCAGTGATGGTTGTAACCTGGCTTGTGAATGAGTCCAGAAGCAAAACAAAACAGTATTTTAATGCACTGAAAAGTGTACAAGACACCAGTCTCACTAGGCTTTAGGCTGCTTTAAGAAAGCAGACAATCCTTTAGTTGGTCTGTTTCAGGTTTCCTCTCATTTACACTCCTGCCCCCGTTGCTGTCCGCTGCCGAGCTTGCAGAGGCAGCAGCGTGAGAGACTCCAAGGAGTCCAGCTCCTCTTCCCAGCAAACACTGCCTTCAGCAAGCTGCTGATTTTAGTGCTCCACCTACAATTTGATTCCCTTTGTTCATGCTCCAATGCTGGATTTCTATTGTACCAGCTACTACTACACCCCCTTTAGTGATGAATCTCGGTAATCGGGGCCAGCACTTGGTACTGGTGTAGCTGCACGCCCCCAGTCTTGGGGCATCCTGTATCCCAGGTGTCCTTCAGCTGGCAGGAAGAGACCAGAGAGCCTGTTGGGGACTGCAGCCCATGGCCACCTCCCCACATGTCACCAACACTCACTCCCCAGCCATGTGGGGCAGCTCTCGGGGTGACTGTGCTGGGCAGTGTGACACAGAGTGGCATGTGGCTCTGCATCCCACCGCTGCCTTTCATCACGTGTTTACTGCAAATGGAAATTTTCATTAAATTTTATGATTGTAGTAAAGTGTTTCCATCTCACAAATTTAGAAACATCACTGTAAAATCTTGTTTAAAACTAAATTAATTAACATTAAAAGCACTGAAGAGGATGACTTTTTTTTCTTCCCAGAGGAAGCCTTCATGTTTAGTCTAGAGTAAAGCTCTTTTTTTTTCATTTCTCTTTCTTTCTGACCCAATAAGTCTTGCATTCTTTGCTGAACAGCCATGTAGCTTCAGCAGGAAGCAGACTGCCCCCCTCTTTTCCCTTCTTTGCCCTCATTCCCCAAATCTCCAGCAATTGTGGCTTAACTTGGTTGTCAGAGCCTAGGCTGGAGCTGTAGATTTGAACCCCCTCACACTGAGGAGGTCACTGAACCGTAGTCAGCTCACCAGTTTCTGGGTGAGTGCTTTAACCACTGCTATAAAAGATGAGCAGCAGCATCACCACCATCCATCTTTAAAAATAAAGAGTAATCCAGTTGTCCAGCCCTCAAGGAACAAACCTCCTATGAGTCAGAGGGTTTTGCTGAATGTGAATGAGGGTTACATCTTAATGCTTAACTGGAGGCTCTGTGTGCACTGGTTAGTTCTATAGGAGATATGATTTTGGATTATTAGCCTCTCTTTATAACTCCCTAGAAGATTTGTACATCACCTCAACTCCACATACTATTTGATAAAAATCCTTGTTTCCAGTACTAAGAATGTACCACAAAAGAAATCTGGATCTTCAACTTGGATGCCTAAATTTTCCTCAGCAATCACATCTTTCAATGTATTGTTTTAGACATCAGGGCTGAATTTTAATGCTCTAATGATCCTGCCAGATGATGACTGTGTTGTTTCTGTGTCATCTTTTATAGGCATGGGGCACGGAGATGCTCAGAACCTCCTGGAAATATGCTACTTTCCACAGCTTCATTTTTTTGCACTTCCAGTGTTAAGCATAAAATCATGATGGTCTGAGGTGGGTTGGCACCTGTCCCTATCTGTTATTTATGTTTTTTTTTTTTAATTTTGCATTCTGTAGAGTCAAATTCAAACATGCTGTAAGAAACTCTGCAGTGATTGCTTATCTCAGGGATAAACTTGTCTCCATGTTACATGCTTATGATGTTATTGAGGGCCCTTTGGCCCCCAAATTAAATTATTAATGGAAAATTCTTTGTCATTTGTTTCTCAATGTCACATGAATGTAAAAGTATTTTTCAGTGCTGCTTCATGGAGAAGACATTCTCCTTTTGCATTTAACTTCACCTTTTCTGAAAGAGGTGCTAAGCTACTATTCCTTTCCATCTTTAACTAAATACTGTAGTTCCCTGTCTAAGATTATTGCCCATTGCAGCTGCTAGCAATGAAGGCTCTGCTAACACCCCAAAGTCTTGCTTCTTTTTTTTTTTACAAAAATCATGGGCCAATATTTGGAGGCTTGTGCCAGTCTCATGTAAGTTGAGTATAAATCCACTCTGGCATCATATGGTTTCTGTCTTCCATGGCTGCCTTCCAAAAGCTGGAAACTCCAACCTAATGTGTCACTTCAGTATGGACAACATACTGAACAATTTGTTAAGGGAAACAACATCCCATTTCCTAAGCATTTTGGATGCTCTGTGTTAATCTAATGTAGACCTGGAGCAATCATACTGTGTGTAGGATCTTTACTATGGAAAGAATTTTTCCAAGGGTGGCTGTAAGAGCTATAGTATTTTGGGTGGGTGGTCTGTGCTCAGGAGCAAGAGAAGAATTGCTTTGCTGTGGTTCAGTGGGTGAAAGCCACTGTGAAAGGTGGCTCACCACCTCATTTGTAGTGAGGAAAGCCCAGACCCTCCAGATAAGGAGTGTTGTGGCATAGAGAGTTTTCTGTTAATTGCATATGTCCTTTCTGCTCTCATGTTGGGGGACAGCAGAGCTATGACCACTTGATATGGTCCACGCTGACAGTTATGCATGGAAGGGTTGAATGGATTTTTTCACTTTACATGCCTGGAGGAAGTGAAAAGCTGGTGCAAATGATGTTTGGTCTTTTGCCAGGCTCAGATTCATAAAGACAAAGATGTGACTGGAAGCCACTTTATTTGCTCTCTCCACCCAGACTGTATTTTTATTGCTGAGCCTCTGGAAGGCACAATGCAGCACCTGAGTGGTTCCCTGCTCTCAGATGCCTCTCAAGGAGAAAACAAGTTGTTTGCCATTTTCTTCCCTTGTCAGATCAAGCCAATACACATACTCAATATACCTATCTTGAGAAGTTTTCTTTATTGATGACTCTCACTTTCTCTGCAAACAATATATTTTCTGCCGTACCCGTCCAGGTAAATAGGGTTCACTCTGGAAATAGAAGGAGCAGAACCATATGGGAGAGCATAAAAATGAACTGACCTGAACTACAGTTCTGAAAACACTGTAAATTGTTTCCATTCCTTGACAAAGGGTTCACACTGGGTAGGAGCAGCTTTGTTGCTGTGACTTGTCTTCTAATTGTCTGGCACCTTCCAGGGAATAGCTCTCCTTGTTTGCTAAATTATGACACAGAGAGATGATTTGCCAGCTTGATCTGGTCTTTTCTGCATTGACAAGACTTTTTCATTGCAATCCCATAGAATCCAATACATGAAAAGCTCAAAGTTTGCTCAACTTTTTTTAATGTTTATACAACATCTGTTTTTAGTGGTAGTGGAGAGATGCCCCAGATTCATTGGACTCTACATAAATGTTGCTGGTTTTATACAAACTGTTTCAGGGATTCATGGTGTAGAGTTTTCTGCACCAACTTATGCTTGCCCAGGGAGCTCTGAAGTGATTTGGCACCCCTTCCATGCACATGTATTTTAAGAAGTCACAAGTCTTTTGCATACACAGTAGCTGTGTAGTATTAATATTATACATCCATATGATAAGTCTCTTCAGCACTGCTCTTTCAAAACATTGTCATTCAGGAGCATAGGTACACTCAGAAATATTCTGTTAGCATGTATAATTTACCATGAAAAACAGTAGTCCCACATAAAAAAGAAGCATGTAGAGTACAAATATATTCCAAGTTTGTTGCTCTCATCTTGTGTTTTTATTACTCTGTAGAAAATATTTGTTTTTTGCTATTTGGAATGGTAATAACAGGAATTATGTCTCCTTCACTAAGCAAGCTTTTTTAATATAAATAGGATTTGTATATGCTAATTAATAATGCATTGTATCTACACTGACTACTGGATACTGTAAACCTTAAAAGGAAAGGATGCACATAGGCTGGTCACTTCAAATCCAAGCTTGTCAGGTATTCTCTGTGCACCAGGGTAATGCTGCCTTTTGAAGAACGTGTCTTCATTATGCAGTTCAAGATGGCCAACACCCAGGCCTGATATTCTGCTCCTGACCTTGTAAAAATCATTTGCTGTTCTGAAAGCAGGAACACCTCATGATAAAACCATATTAGGTGATAATGACCTTTTGCCAGATTGTGCTGAGAATTGCTCTGAGAGGGAGGAAGACGTTTCCATTGATTGTTCATCAATCTTCAGATTGTCTTCAAATGATAAACAGCTCAGGATTTCAGCCCTGCATGTCCATGGTGTGAGCATACCCCAGAACCATGGGAGAGTGGGGGATGTGGCAAGGCAGAAAGGGTGAGCCCCAGCCCTGCAGAGCCACACACAGCCGGGCAGGCAGAGGACAGAGGGCAGCCTTCAGCTTTGTGTCCTGAGGAGCAGCACTGTCAGTGTTTGGCTCTGCAGAGCCATTTGTGCTGGTTTCCAGTGCAGGAAGAGGAGGTTGATAGTGATACTATTTACAATTCATTATGACAAGATTGCAGAAGATTGTTGAAGACAGGAACCACTGACCTCCCATTTCTCTTTCATCTGTAGGAGTACATTCATAAATGATAGCCCACTTTAAGGACACTGGAGTGGAGAATTATACTGGGCTGCTTCTACAATCTTCTTTACCTTTTGGGTTAGCAACATCACTAATTGGCACTTGACAGCACTTCCAGATACTCCTTGTGAATCTCATAGTGTGACTGATGGTTGATTACATAAAGAGAAGGATTGTCTGTTCCATTTTAGTCTGTCAAAAACTAGATGCTGCATAGCATGTACCACATCTGGCAATTGATAGCACCATGTTTGTTGAGGTTATCTGATTGGAAGAGCTGCAAGCAATGAATAAGCCAGCAAAGCTGCATGTGATAACCTCCCCACAGGGAAGCTGCATGGCCTGACAGCTTCATGCTTGCCATTTCAGTATTCTGCATTTTTAAAGTGCAATAGGGAGCTAAAGAAATGCTCCCTCTTTTCTGAATGCACTTGCAGAAAAAGACAGCCTTTAATGTGCTTAACAGATCCTTTTTTTATACTGCTGAATTTTTCAAAACAATTTTTCACATCCTAAAACAGTAGGAATTATTTTGATGCCTGAAAGCATTTGAGGGACTAATTCATTTTGCAGTACAACTGCTGCAACTTTTCTCTTGATGATCAAAGAAGAATAATTGAAGTTCCATACCCTTTGTTATTACATTTCCAAACCATAGCTCTTTCTATATATTTTATAAACCAATCTTTTCAAATGCTTGTTCAATACAGGAGAGTTAGTAACCCTACTTTTCTAGTTTGTTCAAGATATGTAGGCTGGTATTCTTCTTACAAAGAAGAAATTGCTATCAGCCCTACTGAATAAAAACTGTTTCAGTGTGCTTAGTAATGTGCACCTTCTTTGGCTCACTTTACATGGTTTCCTCTGATGTGGACATCATGCTAGCTAACAGCATCTTCAACAAAAAACAAACAGCTGTACTAGTGCATGCAGTGGACTGGATAGCTCTGACCTGCCACTGAGTGATGGATGTTCTCTCAGCAGCTGGGGAAAACAGCATAACAGAGAGAAATATTAGTGTTGCATTGCATATTTTTGGGCAATATTGGCTTTGAATCTCAAATGCCCTAACACTTGCATGCATTTCAGCACCAGGTCCCTACAAGTGCATTACATAAATCTGAATTCTGGGCAGTGCAATGCAGACTTGCAAACCCCTTCTTCTCTGAACTCTATTATTTATAAGATTAAAACCCCCAAGGTTTCAAATGGCAGGTTTATTGTCAGGTACAATGTACTTTTCATTCTGAATGGACAAAAGCCTTTGAGTTTACCTGAGTCTGCCTGGCTGTCCTCAGTTGCTGCTGTGTGTGTTAGTGGAGGCCAGTCTTTTCTCCAGGGGTGTGAGACAGGCATCGCGTAGGGCTCTCCTCCCAGACCACTGGTACATGGAGGAGAACTCTTCCTTTGCAAGCACTGGGTGCATGGCCTCAGATTTAGAAGCACTCAGAAAATGTAGAAAACAGATGCTCACTTGGTTCATGTTCTGAATTTCTTTGCACTACACTCAAAAACAGATGTTGAAGCTCGTAGATGTGTTCGTTCTTAACAGTCATTCAATGAATATGGGATGGCCACAAGTATTTGCTTTGTGGTTTTCCATTGTTTGATATTCAAAGGATATGGTGAGTCTTTAATGTCATAAATAGAAAAAGAATATAAAAGGTGGATTTCAGAAAGGCTTTTAAAATCTTGCTGGTGCAGATCTCACAGCTCCTCATGCAAGTAGAGATCCAGACTTCCCAGCAAAATAAACATTTAGACTGGGGTCAGGTATAATCAGAAGTTAAGGCTTTATAACTTTTTAAATAGAGAAGGCACCAGAGGCTCCTAGGATGGCCATTAATAATCATATTATGAGGCATTTCATCTGGGGCATTTTAAAGAACTATAGTTGGTTTTCCAAAGTGTCAAATGTCTTTCAGATGTGCTGGTGTTAATGAAACAAATTCATCAATCTTTAGGGTGGAAGGTTTTTACAGCTGCTTGCCATTGCTACATATGCACATAAAACTCTCCTCTCTTCTTCTCAAATCACAGGCAAGGGAAAAAAAAGAAATATTTTTTTTAACTAAAAAAAAAAGAGATATGTTCACTTCTTTCACTTGCACTACTCCAGCAAGTGATCTCAAAAAATTGCTGACCACCCTGCTTGCCACATAGGGGTATTTTATGCCAAGACTTTTAGTACTAATGAAAGCCCAAAAATAGAAACCAGTTGAAGTTTTGTAAGATCTAGCTAACTCTTTGTTAGTTTTTGTAACAAAGATAAGAGCTTTTGGACTTTGGACATAAGAATGAAATAAGTAAATAATGGTTAATATAAGAAAGGGCATACAGTTCTTGTTTAATGGATTAATAAGAGCAGTTAACCTTGTAGTGCATTAACATTTTAGAACTGAAATGTTTGTAAGCGAGTTAGTTTTACATGAAGTGTCCTTGTAGAGGTCAAAGTCAAACTGTACTTTAAAAGAAACTTTAGGCTCAAAAGTTTGTATTTGCTGACATTGTCTGTCCAGTAGGATATGGTCTAAATTTAATACTAGAAAAAATAAGTGTGGTATGAGATACATAGTTGATCAATACAATTTGCAAGTGCTTATCTAAATTGTGTAGTACTTCCAGAAATTTATTCCACGTTCAAGTGCTTATCTAAACTGTGTAGTACTTCCAGAAATTTATTCTAGAATTAGGGGAGGAATTATAATCTAATTTTTTATTTTGTGCTTCCAAGTCACAGGTATTTTGAGCCAGGTGTATGATGATTATGCCAACAGACCACTGGAATCCCTATGTTACTTACCAGTAGCAGCAATCGTGCTGATTTTAACATTCAAGCACACAGCATGTCCTAAGCGAATTTTGGTCACTTCCATGTGCCTCTTCAGAAGGAAAAACTAATTAAAAGAACTGGCTGTGTTTACTGAATAACCAAGACCTTGATATAGCTATGGCTTACAGATGCTTTGTATGGGCAGAGGGGAAATGATGCATGACCCAGATGCTGAATCAGAGACTGTTTTGAGAATTTGTCCTAAGAAGTTTGGCTTGAAAAAAGAGTTTTTAGAGCAATGAGCATTGATGTAATGATTTTAGAGAAGAATGATTATTGCAGGGAGATAACCATGGATGTTCTTTGTTTTTATAAGCAATGGTTTGGGTTGGGTTTTTTTCTTAACTTAGGTTTCAGTGTAAGGCTTTCCTCCTCAGAAACACGGCAGGACACTTTAGGACAGCAAATAAATTTTTACATTGTCTTTCCTGTCTTTTCCATCTTCTGGTACATATCTTAACCTGTCTGTTGAGATTTTACCTTTTAAGCCTTTGGCTTGTTGGCCATGGTTCCTGATGGCTTGGGCAGCTGCTGGAGACCCCTCACAGCTGAGGAGCGTTTCAGAGGTGGCAGTGATGACTTCATGGCTCGTTCATCTCCCTTTCCTCCTCTGGCTCTATGGGGTCCAGTCCTTGGCTTTAATGGATGCTTCTTCACTGAGGCCCAGGAACAAAAGATGCCAGTCCTTACTTTGCCTGCAATTTCTCTGACTCTCATTCCATATCTGACTAGGAAAGAGGAGAACCCAGCAATAATTTTGGGATGAGCAGAATGTGCATGAGAGTCTACCTTTTTCCCCAAATATTTTCAGATTTCTCTTACTTGAATTCTCCTGTTTTCTACTGAAATTATAATAACTTGGGGGCAGAAGCTGTGCCTTATATGGCTACAGTGGCAGCATAGATAGCAAAGGAGGAAGTAGAATGCTCTTTGTTAAGTGGGTAGCTTTCTCACATTTTGTTTCAAGTTCTTTAATCAGTGTTTCCCTCTCTTTTCCATAAGACTAGTCCACAGTGGTCATAAGGTATTTTTTGCTATTTAAATTGTTGATTATTTTTCTGTATGCTTATGATACTTGCATCTGCTGAGCTGCATGATTTAGGAGAAAAGTTTCCCTATGATGTGTCTCAAGCAATCTATGATATCCTTGCCTAGCCTTTGTCTGCCAGCAATAGAATTAGAGAGCAACCAAGGGAAGACCAAATTTTAGGATTTGTGTAGGATAAGGAAAGCATCTGGACACATTATTTACCATTTAATTACATATGACTGATGTGACAAGAGGTGGTGTAAAATGTGGTCTTGGCTCTTGCACAGCAAATGTTCAGATTTGTAATATTAATTACAGCAATTGTTACAGGAAATCTACAAACATAAAAAGAACCCAAACTAAACTAGAGAACACAATTTTTAAAGCCAAATGCAATATTAAGAGAGAATTTCCAGTCCCTAGTGGGTTGAGGGGCATGGGGCTGGTGGCTTTCATGCTGGGTTTTGGGCAAAAGGGACAACTGAATCCTGTAGCTATAGCAAAGATTAATTCCCTAGTATTATTTTTAGAGGGTTTGTCTAATTTTCAGCATTGGGATCTGCTTAAAAAAGGGGGCAGAAACTCCTGCAGATAGGTGCAGCTTTCTCATGTACTTTGCTACATCCAAAGTATAAGAAGAGAAAAATTACAGATGCTTTTGAAGGATCTCAATGACTACCCCATAAGATCAAGAAAACAGCGTTGGTCCCACTGCCATGGGGTCTACAGCACTTGAGGTACACTTGGCACCATAAAGGAGGGAGTGTTGGCTCTGAGCCCAGCATTCTCTGTGCGTTTTGGACAGAAAACTTAGATATTAGGAGGTGGTTCAGAAATATCAATTGAAGTTAAGATTACTGCAATGTTACCTCAAATTTCTAGTTATTTCTTCAATCAACATTTATTGTATGAATACATCATAGTAAAGATTTCAGAAATATGATGAAGCTGTACATTTGGAGTAAAGTAAGCACCTGTGTTTATCACAAATCTGTTTAGTGAGTCCTATCTGCATAGACACTTGTGAGTCAGACAAATATCTGTATTAATTCTCTTTTTCTAATTGGGGAATGGAGGTGAGGTGGCATTTATGTCACGACTGCTATGTGGCTGACGTATGTCTAGGTTGAAGAGGAAGCACAACACACACATTTTGAAAATAGAGAGCAAACCAGTCAAAAAGTTGAGTCACATGAGGTTCTGCTTGTTCTTTTAAAGTTTAAAGAACATCAAGTGCAAAATTTTATACTGGCCTGTTGTTGTATGCAAATACACATACAGGTCTGGAATATATAAGGTATATGCTTTCAGTGTTTATTTCCTGCTTTTAGCTTTAGCATTTTATTTAAAATTGCATTACATAAAGAAAGCATCTTCCACAGCAAATTAATATCTGTATATAGATTAATAGAAAATGGCAAAGAAACACATATTAAATGCAAAAACTAAATCAATTGATGAACTTACAAAAAGGACAAAAAGGAGGTGCATTAATAAATTGTATCCAGCTTTTTTTTCTCAGCGTTGGAGGTCTATCTGGAATCTGAGCCTTTTTGAAAATGTCCTGGTTTTGTACAACAAACCAAAACAAGCCCACTCAAGCCCATTTTTAAACTTGACTTCTATGAATAATGCAGTAATTATAAAATGAAAGTGATATTTTTATCCAGTCAGCTTCCTAATTTCATTGAATTTTCTCAATTTTTAAAATGCTGCTCTGTCTTTTAAATAATGAAGCAAACAATTTCGTATATGGAAGTGTTCTACAAATTTCACAAATGATATAGATATTGCCACATAAATTTCAAGCCTTTGCTTTGGTAGAAATTAACTGGTAGCAGGAGCAATTGCAGCAGGTTGTCAATGCCTGCTAAGGATAGGAACAGCTTTATAATTACACATTTTCTTCTATCCAGATAAAGATGGCTTTGAATTATCCATTTTTTCCAGGGTGCTGTATATTTAAAAAGTATAGGAATTAAAACATGAAAACA